>NC_084622.1:52690013-52925013 GCF_033978795.1 Nerophis ophidion
AAAATGACATGAATGTTTGTGCCACTGCTTAATAACTGTTTAATAAATACCTTTTTGGTAAATTGACTTAGTTGTGATTTCCCTCTCTGCATGAAAGTTTAAAAGTAGCATATATGAATGCAGTATGAAGAAGAATGTTTGAATGTTGACACATAGAATCATCATACTGCTGTGATTATATGCATCAAGTGTTCATTCAAGGCCAAGGCAAAATGTAGATATTTATCGTGTATCGTGACTTGGCCTAAAATTATCGAAATATTAATAAAAGGCCGTATCGCCCAGCCCTAAATCTTTTTTTGTGATAGAGTGATTGGAGCACATACTTGTTTGTCACAAAAAACATTCATAAAGTTTGGTTCTTTTATGAATTTATTTTGGGCATTTGGGGTACGTCCGACCGGTAGGAGGCCACGGGGAAAACCCAGGACACGTTGGGAAGACTATGTCTCCCGGCTGGCCTGGGAACGCCTCGGGATCCCCCGGGAGGAGCTGAGGTCGGGGCTTCTCTGCTTAGGCTTCTGCCCCCGCGACCCGACCTCAGATAAGCGGAAGAAGATGGATGGATGGATGAAAATGTGAGCAAATCTGCAGGGTCAAATGTATACATACAGCAATGTTAATATTTGGTTACATGTCCCTTGGCAAATTTTGGTTTCGCCTCAGCTTTTCTCCTCCGACCTTGTTGATGGGTATTGTGGCCAAACAGCTACATTTTTGTTTCAACCAACCACAGAACTTTCCTCCAGAAGGATATCTTGGATTATCTTTGTCCATATGATCAGCAGCAAACTTTACACAAGCCTTAAGGTGTGGCTTCTGGAGCAAGGGCTTCCTTCTTGCATGGTAGCCTCTCAGTCCATGGCCATGCAAAACACACTTGACAGTGGACACTGACACCTATGTTCCAGAACCTTCCAATTCAGTGCAGATCTTCTTTTTGGTGATTCTAGGTTGACTCTTGATAATTCTGACCAATTTTCTCTCAGCAGCAGTTGATAGCTTGCATTTTCTTCCTGATCGTGGCAGTGACAAAACTGTGCCATGCACTTTATAATTACGAACAATTGTCTGCAGGGTGGTTCTTTGGGACGTCAAGCTGCTTTGAAAGGGCTCCAAGTGACTTTCCTGACTTGTTCAAGTCAATGATTCGTTTTTTTCAGATCTGTGCCAGGTTCCTTTGACTTTCCCATTGTCGCGTTTGTAACAAGAGTCTAATGACTGCATTACATGAGCCCTATTTAAATGGGCTCAGAGAAGTCAACAGGTGTCGTCAATCATTATCACTCACATGAAGTTAAGAGGCCATGCCATGAAGCTAATGTGATTTGATTATAGCTTTTCTACGTCACCAAAATTTATCATGTATGTTGTATGTATACTTTTGACCCAGCAGATTTGATCACATTTTCAGTAGAGCCATAATAAATTCATAAAAGAACCAAACTTCATGAATGTTTTTTGTGACAAAATAGTATGTGCTCCAATTACTATCACAACAAAAAAAATAAGAGTTGTAGAAATGATTGGAAACTCCAGACAGCCATGACATGATGTCCTTCACAAGTGTATGTAAACATCTGGACAACTCCAGATGAGCCAGTCAAATTCAGGGCAACACGTTCCGACGTCCAGTCTTAACAGTCTATTCTCACCACAGTGTTTGCAAGTTTGCATTGGCTCTGTATTAAGAGAACGCTAAGCCACGCCCCTTTAGTTACCTGCAATCCGCAATCACTTGCTTCAATGTCAGCCAAATTAATACATATTTCTTTCCTGATGCTGGAAAGTTGTCGCAACAATCCCTTAAGAGGGAGCGAAAATACTTTACCCAAGGCTACATTCTTAAAAAGTGGTGTTCTGGTAGGTGGAAATTATAATGTGTGTATTGATTGATTGAAACTTTTATTAGTAGATTGCACAGTACAGTACATATTCCCTACAATTGACCACTAGATGGTAACACCCCAATAAGTTTTTCAACTTGTTTAAGTCGGGGTCCACGTTAATCAATTCATTGTAGATGCAAACAGCTGTTGATCAAAGCAGAAAACACAGACTCTACACATTCAAATTTACCAGGAAAATGGAAGATTCCTTTGTTGTGAAAATTTGCACTTGAAAACTAATTTAAGTACAATCTAAAGGAAGACCTCATTTGCTCTAATTGGACATAATATTCAAGAAAAATACACAATTTCATGGGGCTAGAAAACAGACTTAACGCTTAACATTGTTATTACATTATTTTAATATAACAGCTTGGTCATAATCTAAAATTGGATGATCTGAGGTAGGAAACACCAGGGATGAAAACAAGCCCCACTCCAGCCCAAGATTTGGTCCACCTTCCTTACCCTAGCATATAAACACATTAATATGGGACTGTCTGCGTAACGCCACTTGTTAACACACATACGCACCTGACACGCCAGATAGAAAGATGTAGCAAGAAGAATCAGTATAACAAGTCGAAAAGGCTTTCTGAGTAAGGCTGGGGGATATATCGATATATCGTGGGTTTGTCTCCGTGCGATATAGAAAATGACTATCGTGATATTCGAGTATACGTTCTCACGCAGTTGCTTTTAGCTGCAGGCGTTACACTACAGGCTTTTCTTCACTCTTTCTTGTCCCTCCTTCTCACAGAGATATAAAACAAGCTCACCTTCATACATACGTCACATACTGTCACGCGTGCAACGCCATATGCTCCCGCAGAGCAGATAGGTAGCGGCATGGGTTACGTTAGCTGTGATGCTAGCGGAGTGGTGTGAGTGGTAATACGAGAGAAAGAAGGTGACCTAGCCCTAGCCCTAACCCAGAATACTGTTTAATTGCGCAATGAAAATAGACTACTTTTAGCTGCAAATGGTGCTGAGCTAATATGTCCTCTACAGTCCGTGACGTCACGCGTCATCATTCCGCGACGTTTTCAACAAGAAACTCAGCGGGAAATTTAAAATTGCAATTTAGTAAACTGAACCGGCCGTATTGGCATGTGTTGCAATGTTAATATTTCATCATTGATGTATAAACTATCAGACTGCATGGTCAGTAGTAGTGGCTTTCAGTAGGCCTTTAATAAAAGGCCATATTGCCCAGCCCTATTTCTGAGGCTAAAAAAGTATTTTGAAAGGTTGAGATGCTTTTTGTGGATTAAACCCATTTTATAGAGTGACAAATTGGATTAGTTTAGATTTGTGTGTTCAAGTTAAAGAACGTATTTAGGAATGGGAATCGAAAACGGGTTCTTGTTCAGAAGCGGTTCCAAGGGTATCAATTGCTTGGAATCGCTCACTCCCCCCCAGACGATTCCCTTTACGATTCCTGCAGCCGGGAATGATGTCATAACGCAACGTGCGTAGAGGAACATGGCGCAGAAACACTCCGATATTTGGCTATATTTTAATAAACGTAATAACTGCAAGGTTGCTATTTTATCTAATAGGAGGACTGTGGAGAGGCGGAGCCGGCGGTCTGTCAGCGAGGAAGGGCACGCCGTAGCCCGTTGCAAGATGGCAGCGAGGAGGCGTGGCCGGCAGTCCGACAGCGAGGCAGGGCACGCCGGAGCCCGGCCCAAGATGGCGGCAAGGAGGCGTGGACGGCGAGCGATTGGCCAGGCGGGACGCACCGAGAGCGACGCCGCAATCATGCTGGGCACAATTAAATAATCATCTCGCACTGTATAAAAGGGCGGCAGCCATGAACAAGGGCATATAAGCAATATGTTGAAACATTTCAACACACAACTTGCTATAGCTATAACTGAAAAAACATTTTTAAGACATAAAAAAAAAAAAAAAAAAATGGTGTGATTGAGGACTGCCGAACATCACGAAAATGTTAATGCTTGACAAAGGACATTGTTAATAAAACAATTAATAATAAAAAAAACACAAAAATGTGAGACTGTATAACAGACTGACATAATATTGCTCATTTCAAAAGCAGTGAATTCTGCTGCAAGTACCCCCCCATCTCTAAGCACTCACAGGCAGCTTTTGTCTGGTTTGGGATACTCGAGACAATGGCAAAAACAAGACCTGTCAACCTTGAGGAAATGTTACGAGTACTCCTTGTAGACTCTTTCGCTTGTTGTTATCTCCCTTTCCTACCTACACACAGGAAACAATGTTCTGTAACTGCCTTTACAATGCCATGGCTTAGATCTGTTGGTGCACGCCGAGCTACGCAAGAGGGTTTGCAGTGAGAGAAGTGAGCCAGTGGAAGAGGAGTAACAAGAGAGCAGCAAAACGTACAAGTCAAACAAGGGTCAAAATGTATGCAGAGTATAAGAAAAGGGTACATGTTGGCAGGTCTGAGAAATACAAGCGACAGCAGAAAGTTAATTTGTAGTTCTTAACATATTTGTTGTGATTGTCGTGTATTTACTTTTGATTTCCCACAGCCTAATTTCTCTCTCTTTTAGTGTGTATTGCAAATACCATGTACGCAAAAAAATAATGAACATGTTTGACTTGAATGTCATTAAAGTGGTGATGCTGCATTTTCATTTTAATTGATGACCACTTGTTTTAAGGAGCACATCCAGTATGTTGTAAAAAAAACCAGAAACTTTTACGGGAATTTTATTATAGAAACAAGTCTTGCTTTTATTTTACTGTGAAACAGAATTTGGTAGAAACAACCTTTTTACCTGTTATTGACTATGGAGATGTGATGTACATGAATGGTCCCCAACAACCGGGCCGCAGCTCGATTGGCACTGGGCCGCAGAATAATTTTTTATAATTTCTTTGTTTGTTAAATCAACATAAATAACACAAGATACACTTACAATTAGTGCACCAACCCAAAAAAAACTCCCTTTTTCATGACAAATATAAAATAAAATTTATGTTTATAAATGTTCTGGAATCGGTTGCCATCTCACAAAGTAAAATGTCATTCAAGACAGCTTTGAAGATACACCTATTGCATCTGCCCACATGACGTGAATTTTAAAACTGGGTAGGGCTGGGAAATATATCGATATACTCGATATATCACGGGGTTGTCTCTGTGCGATATAGAAAATGATTATCGTGATATTCGAGTGTACTTCTTACTCAGTTGCTTTTAGCTGCTGACATTACACTACAGGCTCTTCTCACTCTTTCTAGTCTCTCCTTCTCACAGACAGCAAGCGCACCTTCTTACATACGTCACATATATATACACAATCGTGGAACAGAGAGGTAGCAGCATGGGTAACGTTAGCTGTGTTGCGAGTGGTAATATGAGGAAAAGAAGGTGCCAATCTGGTAACAAATGAAGGAATAATTAATTCCCAAGAAAAACAGCAGGGGGTCCATCATCTGGCGGTGGTTTGGCTTCAAGTGGAATAATGTCAAACAGACAACCATAATTTGTCAAGTGTGGGGCAAAAGTGTTGCTACAAAAAGTAGCATAACTGCTAATGTGTAGCATCATTTGAAAAGTCACCTGCTGGAGAATGAAGAGTGCATGTCAACACTTCCATTCGGTGACACACCAACAAAATGCAGAGGCAACCAATATTCCACATCAACACCGCATGAGAAAAATATAGAGATAACATCCGCAGGAACCTACCACATAGCGAAGGTCTATTTAATTTCCTATTATGCAGCTCATTTTTATTTGACACTTATTGAAATATCTTGTGTGACATCATGCCCAAAAGTGCACTTTATTTGTTTTAAACTATTGTAGTGGCATTCTGTACAAAAAGTGCACTTTAATTTAGTGTTGTTTTGATATGTCATCTTAGTGACATCATGCACAAAAGTGCACTCATAGCTTGTTTTAAAATGTCTGTCAATCTTGCACTTTCTGTTTTGAAATGGAGGCAGCACGATGGCAGAGGAGTTAGTGCGTCTGCCTCACAATATGAAGGTCCTGAGTAGTCCTGGGTTCAATCCCGGGCTCTTTCTGTGTGGAGTTTGCATGTTCTCCCTGTGACTGCGTGGGATCCCTCCGGGTACTCTGGCTTCCTCCCACCTACAAAGACATGCACCTGGGGATAGGCCCCTCCCCCCCCCCAAAGACATGCACCTGGGGATAGGTTGATTGGCAACACTAAATGGTCGCTAGTGTGTGAATGTTGTCTGTTTATGTTTGTTGGCCCTCCAATGAGGTGGCGACTTGTCTAGGGTGTACACCGCCTTCCGCCCAATTGTAGCTGAGATAGGCACCAGCGCCCCTCGCGACCCCAAAAGAGACAAGCGGAAGAAAAAGGATGGATGTTTTGAAATGACATGAATGTTTGTGTACTGCTTAATAACTGTTTAAAAAAATTAAGTTTTGGTCAATTGACTTAGTTGTGATTTCCTTCTCTGCATGAAAGTTCGAAAGTAGCATATATGAATGCAGTATGAAGAAGAATGTTTGAATGTAGACACATAGAATCATCATACTGCTGTGATTATATGCATCAAGTGTTCATTCAAGGCTAAGGCAAAATATGGAGATATATATGCTGTATCGTGACATGGCCTAAAAATATCAAGATATTTAAAAAAGGCCATATTGCCCAGCCCTAATACTGGGTTCAACTAGATTTTTTATCTCATGTTGTATTTTTCCTTCGTATAATGTTTGGTAACGCATTTTTTCTTTGTAATTTTATCTTGTATGCTCCTATATGGACCCCAGGAAGACTAGCAGTCGCCTTGGCATCAAGTAATGGGGATCCATTCAATAAACAATAAAAGAAAAAGAAAAACATGTATTCTAGATTGAAATAAAGATTGTGAATAACAGGCAACATTCCAAAAAAGTGATTTTCCCCTTTAAGAAATCTTCATTAATTATCAAAATCCCTGATTGTTCCTTTTAGCTTCCAAAGTGCGAAAGTCCATTGCTTACAACTGTTACACAACTTTAAACTTACATGTTGTTCCAACCACCGCCTTGTCTCTGCCTTCCAGAAGGTCCCACAGGTGTAGGGATGCCTGATCATACTGGTTAGCCAACCTGGCAACAAAGGAACAAGTTCTCAATAAAAACAACTACTTTCAGGAAGAAAAAAAAAAAAAAAAAGAGATTAATCCATCCATCTATTTTCTACAGCTTGTCCCCTTTGGGGTCGTGGGGGTGCTGGGGCCTATTTCAGCTGTATTTGGGCGAAAGGCGTGGTACACCCTGGACAAGTGGCCACCTCATCGCAGGGCCAACACAGACAGACAACATTGACACACTAGGGACCATTTAGTGTTGCCAATCAACCTATCCCCAGGTGCATGTCTTTGGAGGTGGGAGGAAGCCGGGGTACCTGGAGTAGAATCCATGCAGTCACGGGGAGGACATGCAAACTCCACACAGAAAGATCCTGAGCCCGGGATTGAACTAAGGACTACTCAGGACCTGCGTATTGTGAGGAACTTGCACTAATCCCTGTTTCCACCGTGCTGCCCAAAAATACACATACCTACTCAGCGGCCTAGTGGTTAGAGTGTCCGCCCTGAGATCGGTAGGTTGGGAGTTAAAATCCCGGCCGAGTCATACAAAAGACTATAAAAAAGGGACCCATTGCATCCCTGCTTGGCACTCAGCATCAAGGGGTTGTAATTAGGGATGGGCGATATTGCCTTTTTTTAAATACCGCAATATTTTTAGGCCATATATTACGCTATTTTGCCTCAGACTTGAATGAACACTTGATGCATATAATGACAGCAGTATGATGATTTTATGTGTCTACATTCAAACATTTTTCTTCATACTACACTAATATATGCACTTTTAAACTTTCATGCAGAGAAGGAAATCACAACTGATTCAATTGACCAAAAATTTATTTATTAAAGTTATTAGCAGGTTACTTTTCAAATGATGCTACATATTAGCAGTAATGCTACTTTTGGTAGCAACGCTTGTGCCTCACACTTGACAAGTTAAAAGTTGTCTATCCGACATATTCCCGCTTGAAGCCGAACCACCGCCAGACGATGGACCCCGTGCTGTTTTTCTTGGGAATTAATTCTTCCTTCATTTGTTACCAGATTCGCACCTTCTTTCTCCGCAACAACCCGCTAGCATCACAGCTAACGTTAGCCACGCCGCTACCTCTCCGCTGGGCGGGGGCGTATACGTATGAGGTGACAGCATGTGACGTATGAATGTGCGCCTGCTTGTCTGTGAGGAGACACAGGAAAGAGCGAGGAGAGTGTAATGCCCGCAGCTGCGTGAGAACGTCTACTCGAATATTACGATAGTCATTTTCTATATCCCACAGAGACAAACCCGCGATATATATCGTCTATCGATATATCGCCCAGCCCTAGTTGGAATTGGGGGTTAAATCACCAAAAATGATTCCTGGGCGTGGCACCGCTGCTGCTCACTGCTCCCCTCACTTCCGAGGAGGCGATCAAGTGGATAGGTCAAATGCAGAGGACAAATTTCACCATACCTAGTGTGTGTGTGTGTGTGTGTGTGTGACAATCATTGGTACTTTAACTTTAACATCTAAAAAAAAAAATCACCAACCTGATAGTTTGGTCACGGTCTGGCCCCACTAACTTGTAAAAGTCATCAAAGGCCATCAGGTCCAGATCTGTGAGCAGCGGCGAGCCTCCGACTCCCTGCCTCAAATCCTGCCGCACTGCCTCATCGCCCAGTCTATCCAGAAGGAACTGCAGCTCCAGAACAGTCTTTAACCTCCTCCGCTCTGCCTCCTCCCGTTGCAGTTGTTGCCGTCGGGTGGACTTCTTCGTCACCTTCTGGATCTGATGACGACACAGAAGAAACTGAAGCAAGTGCTTTTTGTCCTCACTCTAAAAGGACCCCCAAGAAACACGACACCCTCCTTACATCTTGCCCAAGAGTAACGAAGGTCTTCTGCAACTCTCGGGCAAATTCCAAGTTATTCATGACTTCCTGGTATTTGGAGAGGGCCTCCTAATGGAACAAACCAAAACAAGTTTAAATATAAAAGGAGTTATTATTGCAGTTCTTTATGAATGAGACTATGTTCTCACCAACTGGTCCTGATTCAGACGCTCGCCTTTATCCTTCCGAACTTGATAATCGTCCAGTTTGCTCTGTGATAGTCAAAAGTCAGTATGTCAAATATAACCTCATTGTTATTGACTTTTCAGAACAGATCTAGTGTGTCACCACGCAAAGTAACTTGCTACTCAGTGTTTACCTTTTTCTTCTCCATGTTGCGGGCCTTCTTGTCGATAACAAGAAGCACCTGCTTCAGGACTTCGGACTGCCCACCAAGTGCATTAAAGCCCATTGAACCTGGAGCGGATCCCACATCTGGGCTGGCTGACTGCACTGTCCCGTTCGCATTCATTGCAGAGGGCATCTAACAACGAGTTAAAACCACAGAAGAAATGTAAACAACAGATCAAGCATTAGGGGTGTATTGATTAATTGAATAATCAATTTATATTCCTTAAATCAACTTAATCGATCTGTGCTCAGCAAGTTTGCCTTCCAGAAGATAGGTATCAAAAATTGTTTTAAAAGGGAATCGATCGATTTTATCATTACTCGGAAGAATAAATATTTGGATTTAAAAACAGCAGACATTAAATGAAGTTTATCATGTTTAATGACAAGGAGGTTAAATGTTAAGTATGCCTGCCCGTCTGTGGCCTCAAAACAGAAATGGCAAATTGCTACAGTGGTCGAGAAAAGTCATAACAAATACAAACGCCACAAGACAATATTATTAATTACAGCACAAAAACTTTCGGATACAGCACAAGTGCGAACGCAAAAACAAAGACACAACACGATAAAATAAAGCTACAACTCAAAACGTTACAAGGACGCGTCGCGACCTACATAACGGAAGTGACAGCAGAGCAAGTTACGGCGAAGCACCGGATTTCCAAAACACAGCAACTGCCAGCCAAGGAAAAGTAATTTCATCAGAAACAAATAAATACAAGCAATGGGTGAAGTCAGTTATGGAAATTAGAAAGCAAGGGGCCAACACTTATTAGGAAAGAGGTGGCATATTTGCTTCCGCACAGCTTGGAACGCTGTCCCTCATCGGCAATGCTGGGGCGTAAACCAGAAACTGTGTGACTGGGTCAGATAACTTTCTTTAGCAGGTAAATCTACCTTTAAAATGTTGGTTGCTGTAGTTTTATTGAAAATAGGGCTGGGCGATATATCCTCCCGCAGTTGCCTTTAGCTGTTGGCATTACACTACAGGCTCTTCCCAGTCTCTCTTTCTCACAGACAGCAAGCGCACCTTCTTACATACATCACATACGTATACGCCCTCGCGGAGCAGAGAGGTGAAGTGAAGTGAATTATATTTATATAGCGCTTTTCTCTAGTGACTCAAAGCACTTTACAAAGTGACACCCAATATCTAAGTTACATTTAAACCAGTGTGAGTGGCACTGGGAGCAGGTGGGTAAAGTGTCTTGCCCAAGGACACAACAGCAGTGACTAGGATGGCGGAAGCGGGAATCGAACCTACAACCCTCAGGTTGCTGGCACGGCCACTCTACCAACCGAGCTATACCGCTATACCGAGGTAGCAGCATGGGTAACGTTAGCTGTGTTGCGAGTGGTAATACGAAACAACAAAGGTGCCAATCTGGTAACAAATGAAAGAAGAATTAATTCCTGAGAAAAACAGCAGGGGGTCCATCGTCTGGCGGTGGTTTGGCTTCAAGTGGGAATATGTCGAACAGACAACTGTAATTTGTCAAGTTTGGGGCAAAAGCGTTGCTACAAAAAGTAGCATTACTGCTAATGTGTAGCATCATTTGAAAAGTCACCTGCTAGAGAATGAAGAGTGCTTACTCCGCATGTCAACATCTCCATTCAGTGCCACACCAGCAAAATGCCGAGGCAACATTTTCCACATCAACACCTTATGAAAAAAATTGTGAACAACATACGGAGATAGCATCTGGAGATAACCCACCAAATAGCGATTTGATTTCCTATTAATATTATTTGTCAGTTATTGAAATATCTTGTGTGATATCATGCACAAATGTGCACTTTGTTTTGAACTATTTTAGTGGCGTTCAGTACAAAAAGTGCACTTTAGTGTTTTGATATGTCTTCTTAGTGACATCATGCACAGAAGTGCACTACTAGCTGGTTTTAAAATGTCTCAGACATCTTGCACTTTCTGTTTTGGAAATGACATGAATGTTTGTGCCACTGCTTAATAACTGCTTAATAACTGTTTAATAAATACACTTTTGGTAAATCTACTTTAGTTGTAATTTCCCTCTCTGCATGAAAGTTTAAAATTAGCATATATGAATGCAGTATGAAGAAGAATGTTTGAATGTAGACACATAGAATCATCATCCTGCTGTGATTATATGCATCAAGTGTTCATTCAAGGCTAAGGCAAAATATCAAGATATATATCGTGCATCGTGACATGGCCTAAAAATTGAGATATTAATAAAAGGCCTTATCGCCCAGCCCTAGGACTGTGTGATGTTTGTTAAGCATTGTGGCACAGCTGGTTCTTACTGTGGTAAACTTACCGGGAAGTCGATTCACTTCATGAACACGGTTAATTTCACTGCCACAATACGGGGAGTCTTAAGTCAAGTGTTTTTCAACCTTTTTTAAAGCAAAGGCACAGCTTTTGCGTTGAAAAAATCCAGAGGCACACCACCAGCAGAAATCATTAAAAAACTAAACTCAGTTGACAGTAATAAGTCGTTATTCCAAGCAGTTGGTGCTGAAAACCTAAATGCTTTCTTGCCCAGTTAAGTTCTTACTTTGGGGACGACAAATTGCAGAACATTCATTGAAACAAGATTGTGACTTCCTTGTTTCTTTGTTAAAAGACAAGACAGATAAGATGGAGTGATACCCAGTATGGTTTTGTAGATGAACACATACCAATGATTGAGGCGTCGAGCACATAAAGATGTCCAGTTAACCATAGAGTATAAGACACAATGGTGAGTAAGTGGGTGATGAATCTCAGTGCACCGTGGTACACACTACCCAGCTTGTGAAGACAACCAGCAGTAGCATTCATGTGGGTCACATCTCCATAATCAATAACAGGTAAAAAGGTTGTTTCCACCAGGTTGTTTCCGTTGAGTGTGTGTGCTGTCTAGAGCAGTGTTTTTCAACCACTTTTGAGCCAAGGCACATTTTTGCGTTGAAAAAATCCGGAGGCACACCGCCAGCAGAAATTATTAAAAAACTAAACTCAGTTGACAGTAAAAAGTCGTCGTCGCAATTGTTGAATTTGACTTTAACGCATAACCAACCATGCGTCAATATAGCTCTTGTCTCAAAGTAGGTGTACTGTCACATCACGCCGTGACTTATTTTGAGTTTTTTGCCGTTTTCCTGTGTGTCGTGTATTAGTTCTTGTCTTGCACTCGTTTTTGGTGGCTTTTCTTTTCTTTTTTTGGTGTTTTCTATTGCAGTTTCATGTCTTCTTTTAGCAATATTTCCCGCATCTACTTTGTTTTAGCAACCAAGAATATTTTAGTTGTTTTGACCTTCCTTTGTAAGGAACATTGTTGATTGTCATGTCATGTTGGGATGTACATTGTGGACGCCGTCTTTGCTCCACAGTAAGTCTTTGCTGTCGTCCAGCATTCTGTTGTTTACTTTGTAGCCAGTTCAGTTTTAGTTTCGTTCTGCATAGCCATCCCTAAGCTTCAATGCCTTTTCTTAGGGGCACTCACCTTTTGTTTATTTTTGGTTTAAGCATTAGATACCTTTTGACCTGCTGTTTCCAGCATCTAGTAAGCAATTAGCTACCGGCTGCCACCAGCAGAAATCATTAAAAAACACAACTCGGTTGACAGTAAAAAGTTGTCGTCGCAATTGTTGGATATGACTTTAAAACATAACCAAGCATGGATCAATATAGCTCTTGTGTCAAAGTAGGTGTACTGTCACATTACGCCGTGACCTATTTTGAGTTTTTTGCAGTTTTCCTGTGTGTCGTATTTTAGTTCTGGTCTTGTACTCCTATTTTGGTGGCTTTTTCTCTCTTTTTGGTATTTTCCTATGGCAGTTTCATGTCTTCCTTTGAGCGATATTCCCCGCATCTACTTTGTTTTAGCAATCAAGAATATTTCAGTTGTTTTTATCCTCCTTTGTGGGGACATTGTTGACTGTCATGTCATGTTCGGATGTACATTGTGAACACCGTCTTTGCTCCACAGTAAGTCTTTGCTATCGTCCAGAATTCTGTTATTTACTTTGTAGCCAGTTTTGTTTTAGTTTTGTTCTGCACAGCCTTCCCTAAGCTTCAATGCCTTTTCTTAGGGGAACTCGCCTTTTGTTTATTTTTGGTTTTAGCATTAGATACCTTTTGACCTTCTGTTTCCGACATCTACTAAGCAATTAGCTACCGGCTGCCACCAGCAGAAATAATTCAAAAACGAAACTCAGTTGAAAGTAAAAAGTCGTCGTCGCAATCATTGGATATGACTTTAACGCATAACCAAGCATGCATCAATATAGCTCTTGTCTCAAAGTAGGCGTACTGTCACAGCACGCCGTGACTTATTGAGTTTTTTGCCGTTTTCCTGTGTCGTGTTTTAGTTCTTGTCTTGCACTCCTATTTTGGTGGCTTTTTCTCTTTTTTTGGTATTTTCCTGTAGCAGTTTCATGTCTTCCTTTGAGTGATATTCTCCGCATCTACTTTGTTTTAGCAATCAAGAATATTCCAGTTGTTTTTATCCTTCTTTTTGAGGACATTGTTGATTGTCATGTTGGGATGTACATTGTAAATGCTGTATTTGCTCCGTAGTAAGTCTTTGCTATTGTCCAGCTTTATGTTTTTGTTTACTTTGTAGCCTGTTAAGTTTTAGTTTCATTCTGCATAGCTTTCCCTATGCTTCAATGCCTTTTCTTAGGGGCACTCACCTTTTGTTTATTTTTGGTTTTAGCATTAGATACCTTTTGACCTGCCGTTTCTGGCATCTACTAAGCAATTAGCCACTGGCTGCCACCATCAAAAATCATTAAAAAACGAAACTCAGTTGACAGTAAAAAGTCGTTGTCACAATCATTGGATATGACTTTAACGCATAACCCACCATGCATTAATATAGTTCTTGTCTCAAAGTAAGTGTACTGTCACATCACCCCGTGACTCATTGTGAGTTTTTTGCTGTTTTCCTGTGTGTTGTTTTAGTTCTTGTCTTGCACTCCTATTTTGGTGGCTTTTCTATTTTTTGGTATTTTCCTGTAGCAGTTTCATGTCTATCTTTGAGCGATATTTCCCACATCTACTTTGTTTTAGCAATCAAGAATATTTCAGTTGTTTTTATCCTCCTTTGTGGAAAAATTTTTAATTGTCATGTCATATTCGGATGTACATTGTGGACGCCATCTTTGCTGTTGTCCAGCATTCTGTTGTTTACTTGGTAGCCAGTTCAGTTTTAGTTTCGTTCTGCATAGCCTTTAACTAAGCTTGAATGCATTTTCTTAAGGGCACTCACCTTTTGTTTATTTTTGGTTTTAGCATTAGATACTTTTTGACCTGCCGTTACAAGCATCTACTAAGCAATTAGCTACCGGCTGCCACCATCAAAAATCATCAAAAAACGAAACTCAGTTGACAGTAAAAATTCGTCGCAATTGTTGCATATGACTTTAAAGCATAACCAAGCATGCATCAATGTAGCTCTTGTCTCAAAGTAGGAGTACCGTCACATCACGCCATTTTCCTGTGTGTTGTGTTTTAGTTCTAGTCTTGCACTCCTATTTTGGTGGCTTTTTCTCTTTTTTTGGTATTTTCCTATGGCAGTTTCATGTCTTCCTTTGAGCGATATTCCCCGCATCTACTTTGTTTTAGCAATCAAGAATATTTCAGTTGTTTTTATCCTCCTTTGTGGGGACATTGTTGACTGTCACGTTCAGATGTACATTGTAGTAAACCCTGTATTTGCTCCGTAGTAAGTCTTTGCTGTCGTCCAGCATTCCGTTTTTGCTTACTTTGTAGCCTGTTAAGTTTTAGTTTCATTCTGCATAGCTTTCCTTATGCTTCAGTGCCTTTTCTTAGGGGCAATCACCTTTCGTTTATTTTTGGTTTTAGCATTAGATACCTTTTGACCTGCTGTTTCCGACATCTACTAAGCAATTAGCTACCTACTGATATGAAAAGTATTACAGGGTTACTCTGCCGAGCTCTAGACAGCACCGACACTTAACAACAACACATTTGCAGACTATAATTACTTGTTTGTAAAAATATTTTTAACTCCAAGAGGTGTAATTAGATCATCTCCCACGGCAAATACAGTGGTTGAAAACATTGTCTCAGGTTATAACCAGTCTTATTCCCAATGCGTATTCTCGCTTTATTTTATACCGATGTGAAGGGGGCTCAATCTGATCTTTGATTTACGGTTGCAAGTTGGTCGCTGATCCCTGGCTGTTTGCTATAATGTCTGCACTGTCGTTAGCACGCACCGGTATCCCTCCCAGTTAGCAGGCAGCAGTTAGCAGACAGCAGTTAACAGGCAGCAGTTAGCAGGCAGCAGTTGGCCTCGCGGTGTTGGCTAGTTTAGTAGCCGGCCACCGGCCTGGCAGTCTCCTTCCCAGCTGGGAGGCCAACAGGCATTCCACCCACCTTAATGTCATCCACCGGGCAGCTGTATGGCCAAATGTTCAGCACAGCCAAGTTGTTGTGGTTTTGTTGCTTTCTTTCCTCCTTTCACTGGACGTGGGATCTTCTAGTGGACGTGGGATCGTGTACTGGACGTGGGATCTTGTAGTGGACGTGGGATCGTGTAGTGGACGTGGGATCGTGTAGTGGACGTGGGGTCCGCCCCGCCTGCCTGCCGCCGACAACTGAGACTGCAAGAAGGGAGGAATACTTTATGAAGGCGAAGGTCCGCTCGAGAATATGCCTGTCGAATTATAGTACAATTTAGCTTTTCACTTAAATATTCTAGCCATACTCCAAGCACTAAAACACATCATTGTACTAGAAATGCGCTTTACGACGTTTAAGATTGAGACAAAAGCCGTGACAATTTGTAAGTGCCTTATTTTCAGTCAGGCAAAAGAGCGCGATCCCCTTGGAGGAAAATCTGCACCATCATTAGCTTTAACAGAGCTATGGCGGAGACATGTTTCTGCGGTGCTTCGCGCAGCTAACATGTGACACATGTGGAAGACACACGTCGGGAAAAGGGACATTTCAGGACAAAAACCCGTTACAAGCGAACTTGTCAAAACTATATATAACGTCAACCTAAAACTCCATCCATCTTCTTACGCTTATCCGAGGTAGGGTCGCGAGGGCAGCAGCCTAAGCAGGGAAGCCCAGACTTCCCTCTCCCCAGCCTAACATTCGTTTGTTTGAAAATGAATGACGCTATAAGAGGAGACGATGTGATTCAATGGGTTGAAGAGGGTGGCGCAGATATGAGTGACTTCAATGTAAAGGATGGAGTCCGAAGTTCAAATGGTTGAAATTGTATCTTTAGAATTCACATTGAATCAGGGATATAACTCCAAATTGCTAAGTTTATGTGTTCTACTGCTTTGTGACTTTCCATCCATTCGTATTGGGACTAACGCGATAACTCGTAGTGTAACACGTTATTTTTTATATTCAGTAACTCAGTTATCAATCAATCAATGTTTACTTATATAGCCCTTGAATCATGAATGTCTCAAAGGGCTGCACAAGCCACAATGACATCCTCGGCTCAGAACCCACATCAGGGCAAGGAAAAACAAAACCCAATGAAATGACAATGAGAAACCTTGGAGAGGACCCAACCCTCCCACCCCAGGACGACCGGTGCGATGAACGCCAAGTAGATCCAGTATAATAGTGTGAGAGTCCAGTCCATAGTGGATCTAACATAATAGTGTGAGAGTCCAGTCCAAAGTGGATCTAACATAATAGTGTGAGAGTCCAGTTCATAGTGGATCTAACATAATAGTGTGAGAGTCCAGTCCATAGTGGTTCTAACATGATAGTGAGAGTCCAGTACATAGTGGTTCAAACATGATAATGTGAGAGTCCAGTCCATAGTGGATCTAACATAATAGTGTGAGAGTCCAGTCCATAGTGGATCTAACATAGTAGTGAGAGTCCAGTCCATAGTGGATCTAACATAATAGTGAGAGTCCAGTCCATAGTGGATCTAACATAATAGTGAGAGTCCAGTCCATAGTGGATCTAACATAATAGTGTGAGAGTCCAGTCCATAGTGGATCTAACATAATAGTGAGAGTCCAGTCCATAGCGGATCTGACATAATAGTGAGAGTCCAGTCCATAGTGGATCCAACATAATAGTGAGAGTCCAGTCCATAGTGGATCTAACATAATAGTGTGAGAGTCCAGTCCATAGTGGGTCTACCATAATAGTGAGAGTCCAGTCCAAAGTGGATCTAACATAATAATGACAGTCCAGTCCATAGTGGATCTAACATAATAGTGTGAGAGTCCAGTCCATTGTGGATCTAACATAATATGGTGAGAGTCCAGTCCATAGTGGATCTAACATAATATTGTGAGAGTCCAGTCCATAGTGGATCTAACATAATAGTGAGAGTCCAGTCCATAGTGGATCTAACATAATATGGTGAGAGTCCAGTCCATAGTGGATCTAACATAATATTGTGAGAGTCCAGTCCATAGTGGATCTATCATAACATTGTGAGAGTCCAGTCCATAGTGGATCGAACATAATAGTGAGAGTCCAGTCCATAGTGGCTCTAACATAATAGTGTGAGAGTCCAGTCCATAGTGGATCTAACATAATAGTGAGAGTCCAGTCCAAAGTGGATCCAACATTATAGTGAGAGTCCAGTCCATAGTGGATCTAACATAATAGTGAGAGTCCAGTCCATAGTGGATCTAACATAATAGTGTGAGAGTCCAGTCCATAGTGGATCTAACATAATAGTGTGAGAGTCCAGTCCATAGTGGATCTAACATAATAGTGTGAGAGTCCAGTCCATAGTGGATCCAACATAATAGTGTGAGAGTCCAGTCCATAGTGGGTCTACCATAATAGTGAGAGTCCAGTCCAAAGTGGATCTAACATAATAATGACAGTCCAGTCCATAATGGATCTAACATAATAGTGTGAGAGTCCAGTCCATTGTGGATCTAACATAATATGGTGAGAGTCCAGTCCATAGTGGATCCAACATAATATTGTGAGAGTCCAGTCCATAGTGGATCTAACATAACATTGTGAGAGTCCAGTCCATAGTGGATCTAACATAATAGTGAGAGTCCAGTCCATAGTGGATCTAACATAATATGGTGAGAGTCCAGTCCATAGTGGATCTAACATAATATTGTGAGAGTCCAGTCCATAGTGGATCTATCATAACATTGTGAGAGTCCAGTCCATAGTGGATCTAACATAATAGTGAGAGTCCAGTCCATAGTGGCTCTAACATAATAGTGTCAGAGTCCAGTCCATAGTGGATCTAACATAATAGTGAGAGTCCAGTCCAAAGTGGATCCAACATTATAGTGAGAGTCCAGTCCATAGTGGATCTAACATAATAGTGACAGTCCAGTCCATAGTGGATCTAACATAATAGTGTGAGAGTTTAGTCCATAGTGGATCTAACATAATAGTGTGAGAGTCCAGTCCATAGTGGATCTAACATAATAGTGTGAGAGTCCAGTCCATAGTGGATCTAACATAATAGTGAGAGTCCAGTCCATAGTGGATCTAACATAATAGTGAGAGTCCAGTCCATAGTGGATCTAACATAATAGTGAGAGTCCAGTCCATAGTGGATCCAACATAATAGTGAGAGTCCAGTCCATAGTGGATCTAACATACCAGTGTGACTCCAGTCCATAGTGGATCTAACATAATAGTGTGGGAGTCCAGTCCATAGTGGATCTAACATAATAGTGAGAGTCCAGCCCATAGTGGATCTAACATAACAGTGTGAGTCCAGTCCATAGTGGATCTAACATAATAGTGTGGGAGTCCAGTCCATAGTGGATCTAACATAATAGTGAGAGTCCAGTCCATAGTGGATCTAACATAATAGTGTGAGAGTCCAGTCCATAGTGGATCTAACATAATAGTGTGAGAGTCCAGTCCATATTGGATCTAACATAATAGTGTGAGAGTCCAGTCTATAGTGGATCTAACATAATAGTGTGAGAATCCAGTCCATAGTTGATCTAATACACTAGTTTTATCCAGTCCATAGTGAATCTTTGATTGATTGATTGAAACTTTTATTAGTAGATTGCACATTACAGTACATATTCCGTACAATTGACCACAAAATGGTAACACCCGAATAAGTTTTTCAACTTGCTTAAGTCGGGGTCCAGGTAAATCAATTCATGGTAATGTATGAATAACCATTACCTTCCTGCTTGGCACTCAGCATCAAGGCTTGGAATTGGGGGTTAAATCCCCAAAAAATGATTCCTGGGCGCGGCACCCGCTGCTGCTCACTGCTCCCCTCACCTCCCAGAGGGTGATCAAGGGTGATGGGTCAAATGCAGAGGATCATTTCGCCACATCTAGTATGTGTGTGACAATCATTGCTACTTTAACTGTATTATTATATGACCTTTACAACTACAATATTGTTTCTACCCAACTATTGTGGTCATACAGATATTGTTTTCATTGTTATGACCCGGTACCAAGAAAGTGTGTTGTCCTAAATGTTGTTAGAAGATGCCAATCTACAGTTATTAAATCATTTTGAACAAGCATGCTGATAGTTGTATTAGTTACAACAGTAGGTGGCAGTAAAACTCAGCAAAGTGAATCACAAAATGTGAACTTCAAGTCACAATTTTAGTGGATATACATTTATCTCTCCTTATTTACTCCCCAGTGTGCAGACTGATGTGTTAGAAGCCCCAACGAATATGACTTGACGTAATAATCCACTTCTACTACTTGAGCAACGAACCAAACCTGTGAGCCGTCTAAAGAATGTGCAAGCAGCTTCCTCTTGTTGTGTCAAACACAGGAAGCTCAGCTCTCTGATTGCAATGTCCCACAGACTGTGGGCTTTTTTTGGGGGTTAATACTGATTATGGGAGGATTGTGAAAGCAAATGAAGATCTATTTCAACGAGTGACTCCATTTCAGCAGGCGGGCTTCTTTCAATCAAACAACAACCATCACTTCATATTTTCTAAAGAGAATCCCAGAATGGTTCCTCATTTGACCTCAAACTGTATTTTTTTAAACATGAGGCTCAGAAACCACCCTCTTGTTCAAATTGACAGCACAGAACACACTTTTTTCTCTTTATCAAGCAGGATAAATATTCTAAACCATCACCCTCTTATCCAGAGCTGGGCAATCATCCGGCCCGCGTGAGGCCAAGCATAAATTACAAAATAAATTCTAAAAAGTATCCATGTCGAGTGTGCAATAAAACGGTGCTGCTTCTGTTTTGAAAAGCGTTATTTGTATTACTTCCGTGTGGACGTAGGCACGTGCGTGATTGTGATGGAATGAACAGCAGCAATCACAAATTACAGAATAAATTAAAAAAAAAAACATTTATGTCGTGTGTGCAATACAACTGTGCTGCTTTTATTTTGAAAAGTGTTATTTATGGACGTATGACCATGTGTAAGCTGTGAGTGAAGGTGCACAGCGACAAGTGATGCCCGGTTAGCCCAGAGATGTCAGCTCACGCTACAAAAACAAAAGTTGATGACGAATGGCGCGTTCTCAACAAGACATGGACTGCCAAGTATTTCTCTACAGAAATTAAAGGTAAAGCCGTGTGCTTAATTTATGGTACATAGGTTGCTGTGTTGAAGACTATAATTTGAATGGCCACTACACCACGAAGCAGGAGGAAAAATAGCAGAATCTGTCTAATGAAGAGCGCGCAAGGGAGGCTGATGCGTTGATGGTAAAACTGCAAACCCAACAAGGACTTTGTTGCGCTGATATGCCCGGAGAAGAGGGGCGCATTTGAGAACGTGTCACTCTCCCGACGCACTGTAACGAGGCGGGTTGAGACCATTCGCTGGAAACTCGGAGCTTCAGCTGAAGAACAGAACGGCTAACTTGGACTGTTTTTCGCTGACTTTGGATGAGAGCTGCGATGTACGTGACATCGCCCTGCTGCTCATCTTCTTACGTGGGATAACTGAAGACTTTCAAATCACGGAGGAGCTGGCAGCCATGCAGTCAATTAAAGAGACAACCACAGGTAATGACTTGTTCACAGAGGTAAATGTGTGTTAGGACATGTTAGGACTGAAATGGGACAAGCTGACAGGTGTGACAACAGATGGTTGTCCAAATCTGCCGGGAAAAACCGTTGGACTTTTAAAGAGGATGCAGGAGAAAGTGACAGATATTGACAAAATTGCATTGTATTATACATCAGAAAGTGTTGTGTAAGGCAGTGTTAAAAAAAAAAAGCATCAAAAGCAATCTGCTTTTGTATGAAGTAAAGTTAAATGAAGTTATTATTATTATTTATCTTACCGTATATTAAAGATAATATTGAGCAAAATGTAATTGAAATATTGTTGATGTGGCCCTCCAGCAGTGCTCGGGTTGCTCATGCGGCCCCCGGTAGAAAATTAATTGGTCACCCCTGCTCGAATCACTGGCAGCGACCCAAATTGGGAAAATTTAAATATCTTATATTTAATAGTAAAATAAATTGAGGTAGTTCAAAATAACCCAGTGTGCCGCAAAACATGTTTAATGAACATTTCAGGCACAACAAGGGCTTTATTTTTAATCCACGAACTCAAAAACGATTTTAACCCACAGGGTTCTCAACAGAGACTCCAGCTGAGTTTAATTTCAGGGATTTTACTTCAAAGCACTGCAAAACCATACAGAAATGTAGCAAGTGAATTCTAATTTACATAAGACGAAACACTAGATTGATGGTAATTTACATTGATAACTCCATAAACACACCAGCTTTGGGTATTTTACTTGTCTATGGACTGGACTCTCACTATATTTTGTTAGATCCACTATGGACTGGACTCTCGCTATTGTGTTAGATCCACTATGGACTGGACTCTCACAATATTATGTTAGATCCACTATGGACTGGACTCTCACCATATTTTGTTAGATCCACTATGGACTGGACTCTCACACTATTATGTTAGATCCACTATGGACTGGACACTCACACTATTATGTTAGATCCACTAAGGACTGGACTCTCACTATTGTATTAGATCCACTATGGACTGGACTCTCACAATATTATGTTAGATCCACTATGGACTGGACTCTCACTATTGTGTTAGATCCACTATGGACTGGACTCTCACAATATTATGTAAGATCCACTATGGACTGGACTCTCACTATTATGTTAGATCCACTATGGACCCGACTCTCACTATTATGTTGGATCCACAACGGACTGGACTCTCACTATTATGTTGGATCCACAACGGACTGGACTCTCACAATATTATGTTAGATCCACTATGGACTGGACTCTCACTATTATGTTGGATCCACAACGGGCTGGACTCTCACAATATTATGTTAGATCCACTATGGACTGGACTCTCACAATATTATGTAAGATCCACTAAGGACTGGACTCTCACTATTATGTTAGATCCACTATGGACTGGACTCTCACCATATTTTGTTAGATCCACTATGGACTGGACTCTCACACTATTATGTTAGATCCACTATGGACTGGACACTCACACTATTATGTTAGATCCACTAAGGACTGGACTCTCACTATTGTATTAGATCCACTATGGACTAGACTCTCACAATATTATGTTAGATCCACTATGGACTGGACTCTCACTATTGTGTTAGATCCACTATGGACTGGACTCTCACAATATTATGTAAGATCCACTATGGACTGGACTCTCACTATTATGTTAGATCCACTATGGACCCGACTCTCACTATTATGTTGGATCCACAACGGACTGGACTCTCACTATTATGTTGGATCCACAACGGACTGGACTCTCACAATATTATGTTAGATCCACTATGGACTGGACTCTCACAATATTATGTTAGATCCACTATGGACTGGACTCTCACAATATTATGTAAGATCCACTATGGACTGGACTCTCACTATTATGTTGGATCCACAACGGACTGGACTCTCACTATTATGTTATTACAACCAATCTGATGTAATTTGTTTAATAATTCGGTTTATTGCAAATACTTGTGAAACCATGAGGCGTGGGAGGGGTTTAGTTGGCAGCTGCTTTTGTATTTCTGTGAGTGTGCTTGCTTGGGGGACCTTGACAGTTTGATGTTAACTGTCAAAAACCCATTGAATGAAATGGTGGACACTACTTTATACATGTGTGTTCTATTAAATAGTCACATAGTTCAATGATAACCATCCAGATTAAGTTGTTGTATTAACCATCCGTGGGTAGGATGTTCAAACACGTTGTCCCCTTCCGCTGTGGTCGCACTCACAAGAAATGGTGAAAGCAGAGCTGCATTATGCTGCTTTTATTGCCCATCTCCATTGAAGCAATCAGAAAAGATTTGCTTGCTTTTTGAAAGTTGATGTTATCATTTTAAGATGTGTGGTGTACACCGCATCCAAACTTCAAGTGCAATATAATATTTCACCTTAAAAGGGGCGCTGGACTTAATCCAGCCTTGGAGGCGCGTGAGAACGAAAGTACGAAGTCGACGGGAGAATGTGGAAGGCCCGATTCCACAAGGAACGCCCTCATTTAAGAGTTGCTCCACCCAAAGTGCGCATCTTGAGTGAAGGCGAGCAATGACAGACTCAACTGAAGTAGGAGAATGTCGCGCAGTCGGAATCAGCTCGTTTGCAGGCAAAAGTTCAAAGAACTCCGGCTTATTAGTGATTCCCAGAGCCCAATAAAAGTCTGCGGGCTATAGAGTGTTTTCTATTGGGGCTCCAGTACTCTGGAATGTTGTAGCAGTAACAGTTAGAGATGCTACCTCAGTAGAAGCATTTTAGTACCATCTTAAAAGTCATTCGTATACTCTAACCTTTAAATATACCCCCTTTTAGACCAGTTGATCTGTCGCTTCTTTTCCTTTCTCCACCCTGTTCTTTGTGGAAGGGGGGGGCACAGGTTCGGTGGCCATGGATGAAGTGCTGGCTGTCCAGAATCGGGACCCGGGGTGGACTGCTCGTCTGTGCATCAGTTGGGGACATCTCTGTGCTGCTGACCTGTCACCGCTAAGGATAGTCTCCTGCTGGCCCCACTATGGACTGGACTCTCACTATTATGTTATATCCAGAATGGACTGGACTCTCACTATTATGTTAGATCCAGTATGGACTGGACTCTCACTATTATGTTATATCCAGTATGGACTGGACTCTCACTATAATGTTAGATCCACTATGGACTGGACTCTCACTATTATGTTAGATCCACTATGGACTGGACTCTCACTATTATGTTAGACCCACTATGGACTGGACTCTCACACTATTATGTTAGATCCACTATGGACTGGACTCTCACACTATTATGTTAGATCCACTATGGACTGGACTCTCACCATATTATGTTAGATCCACTATGGACTGGACTCTCACTATTATGTTGGATCCACTTTGGACTGGACTCTCACTATTATGTTAGATCCACTATGGACTGGATTCTAACACTATTATGTTAGATCCACTATGGACTGGACTCTCACTATTATGTTAGATCCACTATGGACTGGACTCTCACTATTATGTTAGATCCACTATGGACTCGACTCTCACACTATTAAGTTAGATCCTCTATGGACTGGACTCTCACACTATTATGTTAGATCCACTATGGACTGGACTCTCACTATTATGTTAGATCCACTATGGACTGGACTCACACTATTATGTTAGATCCCTTACAGACTGGACTCTCACTATTATGTTAGATCCACTATGGACTGGACTCTCACTATTATGTTAGATCCACTATGGACTGGACTCTCACACTATTATGTTAGATCCACTATGGACTGGACTCTCACTGTTATGTTAGATCCACTATGGACTGGACTCACACTATTATGTTAGATCCACTACGGACTGGACTCTCACTATTATGTTAGATCCACAATGGACTGGACTCTCACTATTATGTTAGATCCACTATGGACTGGACTCTCACTATTATGTTAGATCCACTATGGACTGGACTCTCACACTATTATGTTAGATCCACTATGGACTGGACTCTCACTATTATGTTAGATCCACTATGGACAGGACTCTCACACTATTATGTTAGATCCACTATGGACTGGATTTTCACAATATTATGTTAGATCCACTATGGACTGGACTTTCACGATATTATGATAGACCCACTCGACATCCATTGCATCCAGTTTCCCCTAGAGGGAGGCAGTGGGGCGGGAGAGGTCACCCACATCTGCGGTCCTCTCCAAGGTTTCTCATGGTAATTCATATTGACATCCCACTGGGTTGTGAGTTTTTCCTTGCCTTTATGTGGGCTATGAGCCAAGGATGTGGTTTTGGCTTGTGTAGCCCTTTGAGACACGTGATTTAGGGCTATATAAATAAACATTGATTGAAGAATGGGGAAGAATAGAATTGTATAAAAAAGGTTTGTTTAAAGCTCTCTCTCTGGTTATGTTTGAGAAGTCTAGGCACCAAAAAGAGTCTTTTTTCCCCCTAGATTTCATCTTCTTAAAGAGCAGAACCATGTGGAGTTAAAAATGGAGAGAAACCATGTGTGAGTCAAGTAACCCCTCAGGAAAGTGTGATGTGCTACTTGCACATCCTCTGGCCTGTCTGCCTCCGCTTCACAGGAAGTAGTGCATGACTTATTAAATATTCTAGGTTTTTTATACCTGACCCTTCGTCTCCTGTGTTGTTTCATTAAAAAAGGTGAAATTTGATCCATTTGCTGCTGGCTGTCTGGTGAACCTTTATAGGTTTATGAGCCCAAGGATACATTCAGCCTCGATTTTAGGGTTGGAGTCCCAACTCTATGGAGCTGCTTTATCTCATGGTCCAGTCCAACGGCTGTCTGTGTTCCTCCCTCCCGCTGGCAGCCCTCACATTCTGCCAGCAGATAAGAGGCAGCCACTGTGAAGACACACACACACACACACACACACACACACACACACACACACACACACACACACACACACACACACACACATAATAATATAATAAACAAAGGGAAATAGAGTGTGACTAAATCCAAAAAAGTGTGTTGTGCTGTTGAGTGTTACTGGCAGTGTTTAGGGAGAGCCGAAAAATCCAGGGCGAGAGAAAGAACCAGATGAGAGGCAGAGGTGGGTAGTAACGCGCTACATTTACTCCGTTACATTTACTTGAGTAACTTTTGGGATGAATTGTACTTCTACAAGTAGTTTTTATGCAACACACTTTTACTTTTACTTGAGTATATTTATAGAGAAGAAACGCTACTTTTACTCCGCTCCATTTATCTACATTCAGCTCGCTACTCACTACTTTTTTTTAATCGATCTATTAATGTTTGTTTTGTTTTTTCAAAGTAGGCTCTACGCATGCCTTCGTTTCACCAATCACATGCAGTCACTGGTGACGTTGGACCAATCAAACAGAGCCAGGCGGTCACATGACCCAACTTAAATAAGTTGAAAAACTTATTGGGGTGTTACTATTTAGTGGTCCATTGTACAGAATATGTACTGTACTGTGCAATCTACTAATACAAGTTTCAATCAATCAATCAAAAGTGTAAAGGAAAAAAGACACTTTTTATTTCAGCAGTACTTCCCGTCAAAAGCCTAAAGACTGATCGCACAGTTCCTGTCTTCACAATAAAAGCGCCTGCGCTAACAAAATAAGAGTCTCCCAAAGCCAGCGCAAACAAGCTAGCAAGATAAGGAGTTTGCCGCCACGGTATTTCTTGTAAAGTGTATAAAAACGAATATGGAAGCTGGACAAATAAGATGCCAAAAACCAACGGCTTTCTTTCATGTGGTATTAGACGGAAAAGAGGAACTTTTTTTCTCCTCCATTTGAAAACGTGGACGTTATCAGCACTACTGTCTGATTCCAATCAATGCAAGTCATCAGAATCAGGTAATACACCAACTTATATTCTTGTCTTCATGAAAGATAGGAATCTATATGTGTTAAACATGCATTTATATTCATTAAAACACCTTTAACATGTCAACAGAAATGGCAAAATAAATAAATATAAATTATGTACTGTATATGTATGTATGTATATATATATGTATATGATATGTGTGTGTATATAAATGTATTTATGAGGTAGATCACCTCGACTTGGTCATTTATTAAGTAATTGATAAACGTTGAAAAACTTATTGGGGTGTTACCATTTAGTGGTCAATTGTACGCAATATGTACTGTACTGTGCAATCTACTAATACCAGTTTCAGTCAATCAATCAATGAATGCCTACTGAGCCTATGGTGCTGTTAATTTATTGTGGCTCAATGTGCCTTATTTAAATGTGCTATTATTTAATATATATTATTGTTTTAGTTGGTTCAGAGATATTCCTGGCTCTGTATTTGCTCATTGCTATTTTTATGTTTTTGTGCATTATTTGTTGCCGTAATCATTAAACAATCAAGTTATTCATCAGTTACTCAGTACTTGAGTAGTTTTTTCACAACATACTTTTTACTTTTACTCAAGTAAATATTTGGGTGACTACTCCTTACTTTTACTTGAGTAATAAATCTCTAAAGTAACAGTACTCTTAAATACAATTTCTGGCTACTCTACCCACCTCTGATGAGAGGAACGTGGAGAGGAGCCAGATGGTTTGGTTCGGGCATCTGGTCAGGATGCTACCCGAACGCCTCCCTAAGGAGAAGTTAGGGCACGTCCAACCGGTAGGAGACCACGGTGAAGACCCAGGACACGTTGGGAAGACTATGTCTCCCGCCTAGCCTGGAAACGCCTCGGGATCCCCCGGGAAGAGCTGGACCAAGTGGCTGGGGAGAGGAAAATCTGGGCTTCTCTGCTGAGGCTGCTGCCCCCGCGACCCCACCTCGGATGGATGATTTAAATCAGGGGTCTCAGACATGTGGCCCGCGAGACGTTATTCTGCGGCCCTCACCTTAATATGAAAGTTTAATGTTAGTGCGGCCCGCGAGTTTTATATGAATGGCGCTTGACAGCGTTGTGTTATTTGGCTCCAAAATGGCTCTTTCAACGTTCTGGGTTGCCTACCCCTGCGTTAGTGGAAAAGAGGCAAGTGACGTTGCCATGGAGACTATAGTTTTCTTATGTGCTCGGCTGTTGTCACACTGCGACACCTGTCCGTCAGAAATAACAGTCCCCGATAACCTGGACCAATTCAAATTATTTGTTTTTTTATTGTTTAATTTGCACTGCCTCACACGATGAACACTACATATATTTCTATATGACGCCAGATAACACACCAGGAGCCCTCACTTTTTTTGTGCTGGCTATCCCTGTACTTTACTATTGTCCGCTGACCGCCATATTGCTGGAGGGAAGAGAAGCGGAACAATAACATTATTATCTGTGCGTCGACTGAATACAAATATATTCCACAACCCCAAACACGTCTTTTTCAAAGCCTGCAGTGAAGAGAAAGATTAGAGGTGAGCAAAGACATCTCCAGGAAAAGTGGGAGATGCAATATTTCTTTGTTGAACACAGGGGCAACCGGACGTGTCTTATTTGCAGAGAAAGTTGTGCTGCACAAGGAATACAATTTGAAACATCATTATACAACTAGACATGCTGAAGAGTATGCAAAAACATTTTTAGGAAATCTTTTCTTGCAGCCCAGCCTCACCCAGACTCTGGTGAATTGTGTTTGAGACCGCTGCTTTAATTGCAAAGTTCTTATAAACTTGGTCAGTCTGACACTCTATGGTATTTTCAAAATGCATTTTTACATTATTTCTACACCTACTACACCTACCTGGCCTAGTGGTTAGAGTGTCTGCCCGGAGGTGGGTAGGTCGTGAGTTCAAACCCCGGCCGAGTCATACCAAAGACTATAAAAATGGCACCCATTACCACTCAGCATCAATTGGAATTTGGGGGTTAAACCACCAAAAATGATTCCCAGGGCGTGGCCACCGCTGCTGGTCACTGCTCCCCTCACCTCCCAGGGGGTGAACAAGGGTGATGAAACAAATGCAGAGGACAAATTTCACCACACCTAGTGTGTGTGTGTGTGTGTGTGTGTGTGTGTGTGTGTGTGTGTGTGTGTGTGTGTGACGATCATTGCTACTTTGACTTATTAGAAATAGTTAAAATATTTTACACAACAAGACCGATACACAATATATTGTATTTTTTCTTTATTTGTAGCATATATTATCTACCGCTTGTCCCTTTTGGGATTGCTGCAGCCCATTTCAGCTGCGTATATTATATTGTACTATTTTCAAAAATGAGTAGTTTGTATTCCGCGTTCTTTCGTACGACTGACGTGCTTCGTGCACACGGTCACGTGTCGTTGTGAAAGAAGTTCCGAGAGCCGACGAGTAAAATCCACGCAGGTTTCCACGCCTGCCACAGACCCCGAGAGGGACTCATTAGTGGGAGTCACGACGCAGGACAGTCCGTGTTGTGTTCAACTGCCGCTTTAAAGGCTCATTTCCTGCCATTGTCACGCGTGTCGTGGGCAGGAAGAGGGAAACGAAAGCAGACCCGCAGGGGGGATGGAGGGGAGGGGGGGCGACCTATTTAAACACGACATGATCGCGGACATGAACACAGCCGACCGAGGACGCGATCATGTCCGTCCTTCCCCGCCCTGACATGATTGTTTAGGAGCAGCAGGTGCGTGGAGGTCCATCCTCTCTCCGGCCCGGGAATGTCTTCCACCATCGAGAGGAAGACGCTGGAAGCTAACGAGTGAGTGCGACACTTTTTCATCATCACGGCATCATGCGAGTTTGTCGAGTTGGGGAAGTTGAAATACTGGAATTCCGTAAGATGTATTCATAGTAAATAATATGAAAATATGTATCCGGTTTTACTTTGCTCATGCGTTCTGCTTTTCTACTTTTGATCGTTCTGCTTCGGAGGCAACGCAGTATGACTGTGTCAAATGTCTCCCTCGTGTGGGCACTATAGGAACTGCTGCGCTGACCTCATTGGCGCTGCTGACAAGAAACGTGTTTATTTCTTCTAAGGAGGTGGGGAAAAAATCGACTCGAATACGAATCGAGATTCAGAATTGATACTCATTTTTTTTTAAATCCATCCATCCATCCATCTTCTTCCGCTTATCCGAGGTCGGGTCGCGGGGGCAACAGCCTAAGCAGGGAAGCCCAGACTTCCCTTTCCCCAGCCACTTTGTCTACCTCTTCCCGGGGGATCCCGAGGCGTTCCCAGGCCAGCCGGAAGACATAGTCTTCCCAACGTGTCCTGGGTCTTCCCCGTGGCCTCCTACCGGTTGGACGTGCCCTAAACACCTCTCTAGGGAGGCGTTTGGGTGGCATCCTGACCAGATGCCCGAACCACCTCATCTGGCTCCTCTCGATGTGGAGGAGCAGCGGCTTTACTTTGAGTTCCTCCCGGATGGCAGAGCTTCTCACCCTATCTCTAAAGGAGAGACCCGCCACACGGCGGAGGAAACTCATTTGGGCCGCTTGTACCCGTGATCTTATCCTTTCGGTCATGACCCAAAGCTCATGACCATAGGTGAGGATGGGAACGTAGATCGACCGGGAAATTGAGAGCTTTGCCTTCCGGCTCAGCTCCTTCTTCACCACAACGGATTGGTACAACGTCCGCATTACTGAAGACGCCGCACCGATCCACCTGTCGATCTCACCATCCACTCTTCCCTCACTCGTGAACAAGACTCCTAGGTACTTGAACTCCTCCACTTGGGGCAGGGTCTCCTCCCCAACCCGGAGAAGGCACTCCACCCTTTTCCGGGCGAGAACCATAGACTCGGACTTGGAGGTGCTGATTCTCATTTTATTCTATTTATTTCTAATCAATCCAACAAACCACGACACAGCAATACCATAACAATGCAATCCAATTCCAAAAGCAAAGCTGAGCCAGCAACACTCAGAACTGCAATAAACAGAGCAATTGAGAGGAGAAACAAACAGGACACAGAACAAACCAAAAGTAGTGAAACAAAAATGAATATTATCAACAACATTATCAATATTAGTTATCATTTCAGCATAGCAGTGACTAAAAATCCCTCATTGACATTATCATTAGACATTTATAAAAATAATAAGAACAATAGTGTCACAGTGGCTTACACTTGCATGGCATCTCATAAGCTTGACAACACAGTGTCCAATGTTTTAACAAAGATAAAATAAGTCCTATTTTTGCTCCCTTTAATAGTTAAAACAAATCTACATTATTGCAATCAGTTGATAAAACATTTTCCTTTATAATTATAAAAGCTTTTTACAAAAATCTACTACTCTGCTAGCATGTCAGCAGACTGGGGTAGATCCTGCTGAAATCTATGTATTGAAAGAATACACAATCCTTTTGAATGGGGAAAAAAACGTTTTTGACTTGAGAATCGCGTTGAATCAAAAAAATAAATTCATAACCAAATCGCAGCCCCAAGAATCAATATTGAATCGAATCGTGGGACACCCAAAGATTCGCAGCCCTAATTTCTTCTATTTAGCAGTGGTTCTCAACCTTTTTTCAGTGATGTACCCCCTGTGAACATTTTTTAAATTCAAGTACCCCCTAATCAGAGCAAAGCATTTTTGGTTGAAAAAAAAGAGATAAAGAAGTAAAATACAGCACTATGTCATCAGTTTCTGATTTATTAAATTGTATAACAGTACAAAATATTGCTCATTTGTAGTGGTCTTTCTTCAACTATTTGGAAAAAAAGATATAAAAATAATAGGGCTTCACGGTGGCAGAGGGGTTCGTGCGTCTGCCTCACAATACGAAGGTCCTGCAGTCCTGGGTTCAAATCCAGGCTCGGGATCTTTCTGTGTGGAGTTTGCATGTTCTCCCCGTGAATGTGTGGGTTCCCTCCGGGTACTCCGGCTTCCTCCCACTTCCAAAGACATGCACCTGGGGATAGGCCCCTCCCACTTCCAAAGACATGCACCTGAGGACAGGTTGATTGGCAACACTAAATTGGCCCTAGTGTGTGAATGTGAGTGTGAATGTTGTCTGTCTATCTGTGTTGGCCCTGCGATGAGGTGGCGACTTGTCCAGGATGTACCCCGCCTTCCACTCGAGTGCAGCTGGGATAGGCTCCAGCACCCCCACGACCCCGAAAGGGACAAGCGGTACACAATGGATGGATGGATATAAAAATAACTAAAACCTTGTTGAACAATAAACAAGTGATTCAATTATAAATAAAGATTTCTAATAGGGGTGTAACAGTACACAAAAGTTTTGGTTCGGTACGTACCTCGGGTTAGAGATCACGGTTCGGTTAGAAAATAACAAAATATAATCTTTTTGGTTATTTATTTACCAAATTTGCCAAATTTTCCACCAAAAATATTTTTCTTAGTGGAACATTTGATGTGAAGTAATGGGAACCTTGCATGGGTCAATAATTCATAATAATATTCATATTGATTCAATATTATGTTTTGAGCAATGACAGTTTGAAGGAAAACAAAACAGCTTAGTTTTATTAGTCCACATTGCAACTTTTTCTAAATGATATTTAACCTTTAAGAGGGTGTGGGGGGTTTTGGGTCCTGTGAGGGGAGGACGTGTGGTCAGGACCTAACCCGTGGTAGGACATAGACTGACCATACGTCCTCCCCTCACCGGACATGTCCTCTTTTGCAGAGCTGTCAGGGCAGAGTTTCTTAAATGCCTCAAATGTCCAGCATTTTGAGTATTGTTTACACAATGTGCAGTACGCTACTTAATGTGTCCGTGTGGAAACTCGTTCGGTACACCTCCGCACCGAACCGGAAAGCCCGTACCGAAAGGGTTCGATAAAATACCCTTACGGACTAACTTGAAGTGCCCTCTTTGGGGATTGTAATAGAGATCCATCTGGATTCATCAACTTACTTCTAAACATTTCTTCACAAAAAAATAAATCTTTAACATCAATATTTATGGAACATGTCCACAAATATTGCATTGTTGTGTTTCTTTTCACATTTTATGAACTTACATTCATATTTTGTTGAAGTATTATTCAATAAATATATTAATAAAGGATTTTTGAAGTGTTGCTATTTTTAGAATATTTTTAAAAAAATCTCACATACCCCTTGGCATACCTTCAAGTACCCCCTTTTGAGAACCACTGCTGTATAGAGATTTGTCCGATAATGGCTTTTTTGCTGATAATTCGATTTTGTCCAACTCTTAAAGCCCTTTGAGACACTTGTGATTTGGGTTATTGATTAAATACTGATTCCGATATAACTGATACTGTATATACAGTGGTGGAATGAACACATTATTATGCCTCATTTTGTTGTGATGCCCCGCTGGATGCATGCAACTATGTAAAGAGGTTTTTCAAAATAAGAGAACAACTTCAACTCAGTTATGGAAAAAAACGCCAACATGACACTGCCATATTTATTTTTGAAGTCATCGGTTGGGGACATCTTTGCACTGCTGACCCGTCTCCGCTTGGGATGGTCTCCTGTTGGCCCCACTATGGACTGGACTCTCACTATTATGTTAGATCCACTATGGACTGGACTCTCACTGTTATGTTAGATCCATTATGGACTGGACTCTCACTATTATGTTAGATCCACTATGGACTGGACTCTCACTATTATGTTAGATCCACTATGGACTGGACTCTCACACTATTATGTTAGATCCACTACGGACTGGACTCACACTATTATGTTAGATCCACTATGGACTGGACTCTCTCACTATTATGTTAGATCCACTATGGAATGGACTCTCACTATTATGTTAGATCCACTATGGACTGGACTCACACTATTATGTTAGATCCACTATGGACTGGACCCTCACACTATTATGTTAGATCCACTATGGACTGGACTCTCACACTATTATGTTAGATCCACTGTGGACTGGACTCATACTATTATGTTAGATACGCTATGGACTGGACTCTCACACTATTATGTTAGATCCATCTGAGCTGAGAATGTGGTTGCGACTTGTGCAGCCCTTTGAGACACTCGTGATTTAAGGCTATATAAATAAACATTGATTGATTGATTGATTCAAACGATTCTTGCTGTGTTATTTGGTAAAATAATTACAATGAGACTTTTTCAAAACAAGTTACGGATTAGAAAAGTTCCTTCCGGAAACACGGAGAAGGCCTGAAACAAACAACTTTAGTTTCATTATTTTTCTGAGATTGATTTTTTGAAAACGATGAGACTAGGAATGAATAAAAATCACAATTTGGTTGTAGATTAATTTGTGGTGCACCCCTACCGTTTGTCCATTCCCAGCAACATGCTGTAAAAAACACTAAATTTGATAAATTTTTTTCCAAAGTGGTCATAAAAAATATAATGAGCTACAAGTGGCTGTCAACGAGTTTGACCCCCCTGGTGTACAGTGACGGAGCAGGAAAGGGCTGTAAAATGTCCCACAAAGAACCCTGCCATTTGTAAAAACAGACTTTTACCGAGCAGAGGGTGACTTGTTCTCCTGGCGCAGGGAGCCGGTGGATGAGGTCCTGCAGATGCCGCCTTCTTTGCTGACGTGCGGCGGCTGCCAGCAGAGCATCGGCGACCGCTTCTTCCTGAAGGCCGTGGAGCAGTACTGGCACGAGGACTGCCTCAGCTGTGACCTCTGCGGATGTCGCCTCGGGGAGGTGGGCCGCCGGCTCTACTACAAGCTGGGGAGGAAATTGTGCCGCAGAGATTACCTCAGGTTGGCGTGTTTGAAACATCATGTTTGATCACGTTATTGTCGTCTGTCGGCATGAACTGCATAGAACTTTTATTTCAGCAGATAAGAAGGCCATTGGGATCAAGATCTCTCTCACGAGGGTGACCTGGCTAAGAGGTCGACAGCACATGTCACAGAGCAGTTTCACAAAAGTAATAAGACATACTTTTTAAAATACATAATACAGAACTGTAAAACAAATATTTACACCTTTTTAAAAACACAGGTACCGTGCAATCAATCAATATTTTTTTACAGACCCCGTTTCCATATGAGTTGGGAAATTGTGTTAGATGTAAATATAAACAGAATACAATGATTTGCAAATCCTTTTCAACCCATATTCAGTTGAATATGTTACAAAGACAACATATTTGATGTTCAAACTCATAAACTTTTTTTGTTTGTTTGCAAATAATCATTAACTTTAGAATTTGATGCCAGCAACACGTGACAAAGAAGTTGGGAAAGGTGGCAATAAATACTGATAAAGTTGAGGAATGCTCATCAAACACTTATTTGGAACATCCCACAGGTGTGCAGGCTAATTGGGAACAGGTGGGTGCCATGATTGGCTATAAAAACAGCTTCCCAAAAAATGCTTAGTCTTTCACAAGAAAGGATGGGGCGAGGTACACCCCTTTGTCCACAACTGCGTGAGCAAATAGTCAAACAGTTTAAGAACAACCTTTCTCAAAGTGCAATTGCAAGAAATTTAGGGATTTCAACATCCACGCTCCATAATATCATCAAAAGGTTCAGAGAATCTGGAGAAATCACGAAACGTAAGCGGCATGGCCGGAAACCAACATTGAATGACCGTGACCTTCCATCCCTCAGACGGCACTGTTATCGACGCAAAGTGTAAAAGCCAGCATGTGTGATGGTATGGGGGTGTATTAGTGCCCAAGGCATGGGTAACTTACACATCTGTGAAGGCACCATCTAAGCGCCGTCTTTTTCATGGACGCCCCTGCTTATTTCAGCAAGACAATGCCAAGCCACATTCAGAACGTGTTACAACAGCGTGGCTTCATAAAAAAAGAGTGTGGGTACTTTCCTGGCCCGCCTGCAGTCCAGACCTGTCTCCCATGGAAAATGTGTGGCGCATTATGAAGCGTAAAATACGACAGCGGAGACCCCGGACTATTGAAGGACTGAAGCTCTACATAAAACAAGAATTGAAAAGAATTCCACTTTCAAAGCTTCAACAATTAGTTTCCTCAGTTCCCAAACGTTTATTGAGTGTTGTTAAAAGAAAAGGTGATGTAACACAGTGGTGAACATGCCCTTTCCCAACTACTTTGGCTAGTGTTGCAGCCATGAACATGAAATATCTTGTCTTTGTAGTGCATTCAATTGAATATGGGTTGAAAAAGATTTTGAAATCATAGTATTGCACTTATATTTACATCTAACACAATTTCCCAACTCATATGGAAATGGAGTTTGTATATATATATATCCATCCATCCATCCATTTTCTACCGCTTATTCCCTTTCGGGGTCGCGGGGGGCGCTGGCGCCTATCTCAGCTACAATCGGGCGGAAGGCAGTGTACACCCTGGACAAGTCGCCACCTCGTCGCAGGGCCAACACAGATAGACAGACAACATTCACACACTAGGGCCAATTTAGTGTTGCCAATCAACCTATCCCCAGGTGCATGTCTTTGGAAGTGGGAGGAAGCCGGAGTACCCGGAGGGAACCCACGCATTCACGGGGAGAACATGCAAACTCCACACAGAAAGATCCCGAGCCTGGATTTGAACCCAGGACTATATATAAATAAATGTATAAGTTGATGTGACACAATTCTACTTCCATTCTCTAAAATAGTAGTTCTTAAGTAGTTTCCCATCACGCATTTTGACATTAACCAACGCTTTTAAAAATAAAACCTCATAATATATTAATATGCTTCCTGTCAGGAAAACACACAGGGCGGAACATAAATTGGCAAACTTAATAGAACACAACGTATTTTAGCTTTGTAAATATTGAGTGCAACGTTTTTAGGGGGAAAATATGAATTGTTGGTATGTGGTTACCACGACTTCCAGTAGGCTAAGAGAGTTCAATCTTCCATAAAGAATTACAGACTTGTGAAAAAAAATCTAATTACATGATTGTTGGTGGGACAAAATATTAGAAATAACTTGTGTTAAAGTTTATGTTTAGACAATTTTGTAGGGATTGCGACCGCATAATTCTTCATCTTGATTTAAATATTTATATAAAGTTATGGGTTTTAGGGCTGGGCAATACAGCCTTTTATTAATATTTGGATATTTTTAGGCCATATCGTGATACTGCATATACTTCTCCATATTTTGCCTTAGCCTTGAATGAACACGATGCATATAATCACAGCAGTATGATGATTCTATGTGTCTACATTCAAACATTCTTCTTCATACTGCATTCATATATGCTACTTTTAAACTTTCATGCAGAGAGGGAAATCACAACTAAAAGTGTATTTATTAAACAGTTATTAAGCAGTGGCACAAACATTTATGTCATTTCCAAAACAGAAAGTGCAAGATTGTCAGAGACATTTGAAAACAAGCTGTGAGTGCACTTTTGTGCATGATGTCACTAAGATGACATATCAAAACAACACTAAACTTAAGTGCACTTTTTGTACAGAACGCCACTACAATAGTTTAAAACAAATAAAGTGTGATGTCACAAGATATTTCGAAAAACTGTCTAATAAAAATGAGCTGCATAATAGGAAATCAAATAGTGTATGTCCTTCGCTATGTGGTAGGTTACTGCGGACGTTATCTCTTTCTGTTGTTGATTTTTTTTTTTCATACGGTGTTGATGTGGAAATGGTTGCCTTGGCATTTTGTTGGTGTGGCACCGGCAAGAAGAGGTTGACATGCAGAGTTTCAAGCACTCTTCATTCTCTAGCGGGTGACTTTTCAAATGATGCTACAAATTAGCAGTAATGCTACTTTTTGTAGCAACGCTTTAGCCGCATACTTGACATATAATGGTTGTCTATCCAACATCTTCCCGCTTGAAGCCAAACCACCACCAGACGATGGACCCCCTGCTGTTTTTCTTGGGAATTAATTCTTCCTTCATTTGTTACAAGATTGGCACCTTCTTTCTCTCGTATTACCACTCGCACCACAACTAACGTGTAATGCCCACAGCTAAAAGGAACTGCGTGAGAACGTATACTCGAATATCACGATATAGTCATTTTCTATATGGCACGCAGGAGAACCCGTGACATATCGAGTATATTGATATATCGCCCAGCCCTAATTGTCGGTATGTGGTTACCACGACTTACAGCAGGCTAGGACAGTTAAATCTTGCACAAAGAAATACAGTCTTGAAAAAAAAATCTAATTCCATGATTGTTGGTGGAACAAAATATTAGAAATAAGTTGCGGTATGATGATTATGTTCAGACAATTTTGTAGCGATTGCGACCACAATTCTTTATCTTGATTGAAATATTTATATAAAGTTATGTGTTCCTTTTTTTTGTTGTTGTAAAATTCAAAAATGTTTGTTTCCTCACAGGCTTTTTGGGCAGGACGGCCTGTGCGCTTCCTGCGAGAAGAGGATAAGAGCCTTTGAGATGACCATGCGTGTGAGGGACAAGGTCTACCACCTAGAATGCTTCAAGTGCGCTGCCTGCCAGAAGCATTTCTGCGTGGGAGACCGCTACTTGCTCATCAACTCAGACATCGTCTGCGAGCAGGACATCTTTGAATGGACTAAACTCAACAACAACAACAACATGGTGTAGGAAGGAAATCACTAGACTTTTTTTTTGTGAAGACATCTTTGATACACTTTTTCTAGCGCCAGGCGGACTTTAAACTGTACCTCCTATTCCCAGCAAGACCAGAGACAACTAAGACCACACCTCACCTCATTGATGCAAAACGTGCTGATAAACATGCAATAACCTGTGCACAGAACAATAATGTGGCTCTGATTGGAAATCAGAGCATTTGGAGCAACGTTACAGTTCATTAACGAAACATGTACCAGCTAAAACATGTGTTTGTACCAATTGGGGTGTCTTGATCGGATATTCATAGCAACTATCGGGCCTATATCAACAAAACAACAAGTATCGGTTGATAACGGACATATAAAATCTCTGATACAAGCACTCCGGCAGCGTCTTAACATCTAAATGTTAAGCACACAAGCTTGATCTTTTCTTGTATTTTCATCAAGTCATGGACAAAAAGGTAAGCATGGCAGGCTAAAGGCTACTAGCAGCTACACAACAGCTAAGCACAAAATAGCCCATAAGCTAGTGTTTTTAATTTGACAATATTGCAGTCCCCAACAGCTCATTAGTCAATATAAACAAGTATGGAATCAGTATAGTTGTACATCACCTAGAGTCCTACACTAACAAAGACCCCAAGGTTGAAGCACATTAGATAGTATCCACTACCTAACGCACGGGTCGGGAACCTTTTTGGCTGAGAGAGCCATGAAAGCCAAATATTATCAGATGTACTTCCGTGAGAGCCGTATAATATTTTTTAACACTGAATACAACTAAATGCGTGCATTTTTAAGTAAAACCAAAATTTTAAGAGTATAGTAAGTATCTTCTTCTTTTTAATAACATTGTTATTCTGAAGCTATTTTATTTTTTTCAATATAGAATAAAATAGTTCTTACCATTAATGCGACTTCTTGAAAAGGTGCGGTAGAAAACGGATGGATGAATCAAAATGCATGAGAATGTTTTATATTTTGAACCTCATTTTCAACACTGATTGCCAGCGGAATTATTCATTACTTATCGCTGTGTTTTTCAACCACTGTGCCGTGGCACACTAGTGTGCCGTGAGATACAATCTGGTAGCCGTTGGAGATGATCTAATTTCACCTAATTGGGTTAAAAATATTTTTTGCAAACCTGTGACTATAATTCAAAAATGTGTTGTTATTGAGTGGCTGTGCTGTCCAGAGCACAGCAGAGTAACTGTGTAATGCGCTTCCATATCAGTAGGTGGCAGCAGGTAGCTAATTGCTTTGTAGATGTGGGGAACATGTTATGTCGTGATCACAATATGCGGGAGGCAGCGTTTAGGTAACAAAGTATCCAACACTTAAACCAAAAATAAACAAAAGGAGAGTGCCGCTAAGAAAAGGCATTGAAGCAAAACTAAACTAAAACTGAACTGGCTGCAAAGTAAATAAAAACAGAATGCTGGACGACAGCAAAGACTTACAGCGTGTGGAGCAGACGGCGTCCATGGCATGACAATCAACAATGTCCACACAAAGAACGAGTGCGTCCGCACAACTTAAATACCGATAGTCTTGATTGCGAAAACAGAGAAAGGTGCGGAGAAATAACATTCAAGGAAGACATGAAACTGTTACAGGGAAATACCAACAAAAAAGGAAAAGCCAACATAATAGGAGCGCAAGTCACAGGAACACACCAGAAAACTCAAAATAAGTTATGGCGTGATGTGACAGGTGGTGACAGTACACCTACATTGAGACAAGAGCTATATTAATGCATGTGTGGTTATGGTTTGAATGCATATCCGACAATTGCGAGAACGACTTTTTATTGTCAGTATCAGCTACTGATTTTCATTTTTTTATGTTTTCTGCTGGTGGTTTGCCTCTGAATTTTTTCAATTAAAAAAATGTGGCTTGGCTCAGAAAAGGTTGAAAAACACTGACTTATCGTGTTAAGCAACGCCAGCTAAGATTTATCTGAGAGCCAGATGCAGTCATCAAGAGTCACATCTGGCTCTGGAGCCATAGGTTCCTACCCCTGACCTAACATGTCCGCATCATTCAACTTACTCTATCATTCCCTCAATTAAATTAATTATTTTGACCACAAACTCTCCACTTCAAAAATATAACTCTTGTCATAAGATTCATGTTTTCATACCCACGTTTGTTGTGTTTTTCTAATTTCGCTCATCTTACTTTTTCTAACTTTCCACACTGAAAAAAATAGGAGTATGCAATTTTATGCCATACTGTTAGTCGTTTTCATACTCACCATTGTTCGGTTTGACTAAATTTCTTTTGATCAAACCTTTTCTACAAAATAGTAAAAGTATGTAGTGAGATTAGTGCTGATACTGTATGGGATTACAATCGGCATTGGCCAGCAACACTCAATCTGTATCGAGTCGGAAGTGAAAGTCATGTCAAGACACCCCTGGGACCAATAGTGGCACGAAAATACATTTCTTTAATATGATAAAAAAAAATGCTTGATCATGTGCTACATTAATTTTAAATGAGAACATATCTGGTGGCTGTTATCAAAGAATTGCACATTTTTGACATTTTAACATGGAGTCCCCTTCAATTCCTTCTTTTATTCATCTTTTCAAATGACTCATCTATTAAGCATTCCCACCCTTTTAGGCACTTTTCATTTCATTTCAACGTTTACACAATAAACAGTCGTTTGAAGGAACACTGATTCCGTTCTCAAGTATGTTAGTTGCATTCAGTCAAAGCTGCATTCTAAGCATACATTTTGGCACTCTTTATGTCTTATATATCTCTTATACACATAAGAGGCAGTATGTCAGGGCTGTGTTTAGTGCTCGTGCCACACATTACGAAACCCCTTGGTTCGATTCCCGGACTCGGGGTCTTTGTGTGTGGAGTTTGCATGTTCGGCATGTGACTGCGGCTTCCTCCCACCTCCAAAGACACGCACCTGGGGATAAGCCCCTCCCACCTCCAAAGACATTCACCTGGGGATAGGCCCCTCCCACCCCCAAAGACATGCACCTGGGGATAGGCCCCTCCCACTTCCAAAGACATGCACCTGGGGTTAGGCCCCACCCACTTCCAAAGACATGCACCTGGAGATAGGCCCCTCCCACCTCCAGGCATGCACCTGGGTATAGGTCCCTCCCGCATCCAAGGACATGCACCTGGGGATAGGCCCCTCCCACCTCCAGGCATGCACCTGGGTATAGGTCCCTCCCGCATCCAAGGACATGCACCTGGGGATAGGCCCCTCCCACCTCCAAAGACATGCACCTGGGGATAGGCCCCTCCCACCTCCAGACATGCACCTGGGTATAGGCCCCTCCCACATCCAAAGATATGCACGTGGGGCTAGGCCCCTCCCACCGCCAAGGACATGCACCTGGGGATAGGCCCCTCCCACCTCCAAAGACATGCACCTGGGGATGGGCCCCTCCCACCTCCAGACATGCACCTGGGTATAGGCCCCTCCCACATCCAAAGACATGCACGTGGGGATAGGCCCCTCCCACCTCCAGACATGCACCTGGGTATAGGCCCCTCCCACATCCAAAGACATGCACGTGGGGCTAGGCCCCTCCCACCGCCAAAGACATGCACCTGGGGATGGGCCCCTCCCACCTCCAGACATGCACCTGGGGATAGGCCCCTCTGTCACAACCACTGGCTTGTTAGTGGCTGTAACATTAAGGGAGACCACACCAATTTGTACATTTTAGCCAACAGATCTTTTATTTACAACATGTATCAGTGATCAGTAATGTGAATTAACCAAGGAATGTATCAGTAAATGAGTGTTGTCCCAAAAGGGTGCAAGTGTGGTGCTAATCCCGGCCGTCGTTGCCGTGACCATACGGTCACCAAACGAATGTGCCTGTGGGACGAGAGAGAGAGAGAGAGAGCGAGAGAGCATGCTGATGGGAGGCCTTTTATAGGCCGCCCAATCAGCAGCCCTCTGAGATGTTGCACGTCTTCACATACCAGCTCCACCTGCGGGTCGGAGGACCAAAGTGCCCCAAACACTAACCGGCAGAGCCGGGCATGACATCCCCCCCCTTAAAAACAGAGACCCGTGTTAACTGGGTCTCTGAAGCACCATCAAAAAATAGAAAACAAAAAACTACAGTAGCCCCAGTAGCTATATTCTAGTCCCACTGACGCACCTCCCCTCCACCCCAGACCAACCAGAACCCAAACCATCCCAAACACCCTCCTTCCCCTCCGACCTTCCCTGCACCCAGCAAATCCTGGTACCCGGACAGCGACCTTTAAGGGAAACAGAGAAAAAACGCAGGTTAGGAGTGAGTGGAGATGATTAGACCTCCTGGTCCAGAGCCCGAGAGAGCGCATCAGCCATTACATTTTCCACCCCGCGAATATGGCGGATCAACAGGTGGAATGGCTGCAGAAACAGTGCCCAGCGCAACAGGCGCTGGTTGGTGGACCCTTTGAAAGACTGCAGAAAAGTGAGAGGGTTGTGATCTGAGTAGACCACAATTGGATGGAGACCCCCTCCCACATAGACTTCAAAGTGTTGCAATGCCCAAATCAATGCTAATGCTTCCTTTTCAATCACTGAATAATTAAATTGGTATTTGTTGAATTTTTTTGAAAAATAGCAAACCGGTCTGGCTACTCCATCATAATCAGCCTGCAGGAGGACCGCACCTGCTCCCACCTGGCTTGCATCCACCTGCAGCTGGAATGGCAGATCCAGTTTGGGTGCAGCCAGGACCGGAGCTGATGTTAACAAAAGCTTTGCATTCTGGAAAGCCTGCTGACACTCCTCCGACCAAATGAATTTGGCGCCACCCTTCAACAAATTGGTCAGAGGAGATACAACAGTTGAAAAATTGCAGCAAAAATTGCGGTAGTACCCGATCATACCCAAAAAGCGCATAAGTTCTTTCTTCGTCGCCGGCACAGGGAAATTATCAATAGCTGCCACCTTTGCGTTAACGGGCCGCACCATCCCCTGGCCGACTACTTTACCCAAATAGACGACTGTGGCACGCGCAAACTCGCATTTCGCTAAATTTACTGTGAGGTTTGCTGCCACCAACCTCTGGAAAAGCGCTCGAATGCGAGCCAAATGTTCGTCCCAACTGTCTGAATGACAAACGGCGTCGTCCAAATAAACCGCGCACCCCTGCAGCCCCCCAACGACCCTATTCATGAGCCGTTGGAAGGTTGCAGGAGCATTCCGCAAACCGAAGCTCATTCGAGTATACAAGTACAAACCGGAAGAGGTAATGAATGCAGATATCTCCTGCGCTCTCTGCGTCAAAGGCACTTGATAGTAACCTTTCAATAAATCAAATTTGCTGACATAACGAGCACTCCCAACCTGATCCACACAGTCCTCGATACGTGGCAATGGAAAAGAATCTGGTCTAGTCACAGCATTTACTTTCCTATAATCCGTACAGAATCTATAGGTGTTATCTGACTTTTTCACCAGTAGACATGGCGATGCCCAACTGGAGTAAGATGGCTTGGCGAGACCATGATCAAGCAGATACTGCACACTGTCCTCCATACTCTTCTGTTTATCGGGAGCCACTCGTCAAATCTTTGTCGTATTGGGCGGGCACCCTGTGTGTCAATGTCATGTTCAATTAGTGTGGTACAGGTTGGAGTGTCGGAAAACAAAGGCAAAAACTCAAAAATCAAATCCGACAACTGTTTACGCTGTACCTCACTTAAATGACCGAGGAGACTATCTAGCTCCTTTAACTGCTGAGTATTATCCAAGCGCCCGTGTAACACTGAATCATCAGGTGCGCGCACTTCATCCCAAGCTGCCACCTCCGGCCAGTTGAGCGGTTCCCCAACCCCAACGGCTAGACCCACTGGACTCGCAGCAATCCCACCCGCCTTGTCGGAACCTGCAGAGTGGTAAGGCTTGAGTAAATTCACATGACACAGTTGCTGTGATCGTTTACGATCAGGAGTTGACAGTAAATAATTGAGATCTGACACTTGGCTCATAACCGTAAATGGACCAGAGTATTTTGCTGTAAATGGTGACCCCGGAATGGGCAGCAAAGCTAAAACTTGATCACTTGGATTGAAAACTCTGATCTTCGCTTTACGGTCATAACGCAGCTTCATCTTCACCTGAGCTTTAGTCAAATGCTCGGTTGCCTCTTTCCATGCAAGCAACAGCCTACGACGAAAACCATCTACATACTCAGTGACACTGACGGGAGTGTTCTGCAGATCCAGATTGGCATTTAAAACAGACAGTGAGGTCCGGACTTTGTGGCCAAAGACTAGGTCATTTGGACTAAAACCAGTGCTTTCTTGAACTACACCACGCGCAGACAACAAGAGCCATGGCAACGCCTCCTCCCAATCTCTCCGCATCTCAACACAGTAAGCGCGCAAGAGAGACTTCAACGTGGCATGCCAGCGCTCCAATGCCTCCTGACTCTGTGCGTGATACGCGCTGCTCAAATTGTGCTTCACCTGCATCGACTTCAACGCTGCAGCAAATGTTCTGGAGGTAAAGTTAGACCCTCTGTCGCTCTGAATTACCTTTGGAATGCCAAAGACAGAAATGAATTTAGACAAACATTTCAATATTGACCTTGTGGTAATTGTTCTCAAGGCATACGCTGCTGGATACCGAGTGGCCTGGCACATGATGGTAAAGAGGTACACACAACCAGATTTCGAAGGGGGTAGTGGACCTACACAATCAATAATGAGATGCTCAAATGGTGTGCCAACAGACGGAATAAGTTGAAGTGGTGCAGGTTTAATGGGAGTACTCTGTTTCGCAACCTGGCAAACATGACATGCTTTGACAAATCTAGATACATGGCGTTTCATCCGTGGCCAGTAAAAATGTTCCAAAAGACGTCGGTAGGTTTTCTTAACTCCAAAATGCCCAGACTCTGCTCCATGGGCTGTTCTCAAAATCAAATCACGGTATTTGTCAGGTACCATCACTTGAATCACCTGACCTGCCATTTCAGGATCAACACCTGGCAACCACGTATGCAGCAAAACGCCATTCTGAATGAAGTAACCCATCGTTGGATCAGTAGAAACTAAGGCAAAATATTTCTCAAAGCTCTGATCATTCTTTTGTGCCTCAATTAAATCTTGACATGACAGAGGTTCGGGCAGCTCAGGAACAAAAATAGGCACAGATTTGGACACATCCGACGATTGCGCCTGCGTGCGAGACATTGCCCTAGTCACAGCACAAGCAGTAAACACTTCTGGGAATTCTTGACAACACGCGTCTGGCTCCTCTACAGATAGCGGTACAGGTGTAACAACTGGAGGTGGAGAAACTAAACATCCACCCAAATTGTTCCCCAGAATTACATGGATATCCTGCATAGGCAGAGACGGTCTCACAGCAATAGTCACCTCCCCATTCACAAATCCTGAACACAAGTGAATTTTGTGCAACGGTACAGAAAATGACTGCATGCCTATTCCTCTAATCAAAATACATTTCCCAGTGTCAGATGCTGTGGAAAATGGCAAAACTGCTCCAGAAATGAAACTCTCAGATGCCCCAGTGTCTCTTAAGATTTTAACTGGAACTTTTTGTGTCTCTCCAACCAATGACACCCAGCCATCACTAATGAATGGAGCGAAATCAGACGCAGCTGACTCTACTGATTTCGTCTGCTCGTCTGACACAGATGCACCATCTTCAATCACTTGCTCACAATGAACTTCCAAACGAGGTAACGGTGTTAGATCAGAGACGCCAAAATCAACTGGATGCACAACAGAAACACACCCAGCTACCTTGGCATTAGATTTACGGCCTTTCAACAGCGGGCAGTCCTTTTTCCAATGTCCCTCCTGCAAACAGTAATGACATTTATCCGTCGGGCTTGGGCGAGATTTGCTACTTCCATTATCAAATTTAGGAACATTACTGGAATTGCCATAATTGGATCGATTTGAACTCCGACCATAACGAGGAGGAGAACGTTGTGGAGGAGAACGAGCAGGATCATAACGTTGGTGGCTATTATACCGTGGAGGACTGCTGTAAGGCTTACGTTTATGAGTCAACACAAAGGTATCAGCAAGCGAGGCTGCCTCCTCCACTGACTTTGCCTTTTGCTCATTAATGTAGGTTGCAATTCGATCTGGTACAATGTTCTTAAACTGCTCCAAAATCAACAAATCACGCAAATTTTCGTAAGTTGAGACAGACTCTGAAGTGAGCCACCGGTTAAAATAAGTACTCAACTCTCTTGCCACTTCAGCATGGGTCTGATTATCACGTTTACGCCAGTTTCTGAAACGTTGTCTGTAAGCTTCTGGATTCATTTCATAACATTTCAAGACCGCTTTTTTCACCTCAGCATACTTGTGCCTATCAACAGGTGTTAATGCCAAGTATGCCTCCCGTGCGCGTCCTACTAGTACAGTTTGCAAAAGCACCGTTCTATCCTCTTCACTCCACTTTTTGTCAGAGGCCATCTGTTCAAACAGTGAGAAAAACACGTCTGGGTCACGTTCGTCAAACTTTGGAACATACTTTACCATGCTATCCATACTTGACCCGGACAGATTTCCACTAATCTTACCTTCTGACATTAGTTTCAAATGATCCTGTTCAATTTTAATTTTCTCAAGCTGTACTGTAAGGTCCATTTCACCTTTTTTCAAATCCATTTCTTTTTCAAATTTGAGTCTCTCCATATCTGCTTGCTGTTGCAATTCTCGTTCTAATTTGATTTTTTCCAGTTCAAAAAGACGTTCTTTCTCCTTAGCCTGTTGCGCCCACTCAAATTCAAGTGCCTTCATCTCTCTTTGTTGCTCAAAAGTCAGTATGCCTAACCTCTCTGACTGCATAGGCTCTGACATACCCTTCACATGAGCGTCACCACCTTTTCCTGAAGGCAAAATGCTCTGCTCACACAAAAACTCGTGAATGGAGTCACGCAAGGGTCCCTTCTTACCAGTTCTAATGGCTGATGACAATTCCATGCCATACTTTTCTGCCAATTGCAACAACTGTTCCTTATTAAGGGCAAACAACAATTTCTCAGATGGTGCTTCCACAAAAGCCTCCATCCTGCTCAACCCAGGCCGTCAGTACCAATCTGGCTACTGTACCAAACCAACAATGAAACTACTGAAAAAACAACCCAACCAAAAACTAGCTCTAATTACGCTAGGCTCTCTCTCTCCAACCAATCCAACCAGGTCTCTAAAACATTACAGTTATGTTAACACAGCAAACTAACCTCGGAGCATCCCCCTAAACATTTTCCCCCCACTAGACTAATCTATTTTCACACAGAGCCCGAGGACGAGGATCATTTACTCACCAATACCTGTGGAGACGTACCATCCCGACAAAGCCGATTCAGCCGTTTCTCCAAGGCGGTGCCCTCGCCCAGGCTCTGTGACAGCAGGAACCTAGAACCCGTACTAGATGGGGATAAAGGCGACAGCTCCTAAGAGGCTGAATGCAATGCTACAAACTGCAATGAAACTAAACCAAGACGGCTGGAACAAACAATTCAGTGTCTACCTATACTTGCACGGTCAAACAAAGCCTCAAAAGTACAAATCAGTAGATCCCCCAATTAACTAACTGATAACAGGCCCCAACTGACTATCAGCAGTTCACAATTAGTAACTCAGCTCTACTCACCTTCCTACGCTCCAAAAGCCAGTAGAAGGAATACTCAATACAAAGAGCTCTACGCACCTTCCTACGCTGCCATAGCCAGTAGAAGGAATTACCATAGCCTAAAGTTACTACCAAAGACCGGACAAGCCCCCATATGTCACAACCACTGGCTTGTTAGTGGCTGTAACATTAAGGGAGACCACACCGATTTGTACATTTTAGCCAACAGATCTTTTATTTACAACATGTATCAGTGATCAGTAATGTGAATTAACCAAGGAATGTATCAGTAAATGAGTGTTGTCCCAAAAGGGTGCAAGTGTGGTGCTAATCCCGGCCGTCGTTGCCGTGACCATACGGTCACCAAACGAATGTGCCTGTGGGACGAGAGAGAGAGAGAGAGAGAGCATGCTGATGGGAAGGCCTTTTATAGGCCGCCCAATCAGCAGCCCTCTGAGATGTTGCACGTCTTCACAGACCAGCTCCACCTGCGGGTCGGAGGACCAAAGTGCCCCGGGCATGACACCTCCCACCTCCAAAGACATGCACCTGGGGGTAGGCCCCTGCCACCTCCAAAGACATGCACCTGGGGATGGGCCCCTCCCACATCCAAAGACATGCATGTGGGGATGGGCCCCTCCCACATCCAGACATGCACCTGGGTATAGGCCCCTCCCACATCCAAAGACATGCACGTGGGGCTAGGCCCCTCCCACCGCCAAAGACATGCACCTGGGGATAGGCCCCTCCCACCTCCAAAGACATGCACCTGGGGATGGGCCCCTCCCACCTCCAGACATGCACCTGGGGATAGGCCCCTCCCACCTCCAAAGACATGCACCTGGGGATAGGCCCCTCCCACCTCCAAAGACATGCACCTGGGTATAGGCCCCTCCCACATCCAAAGACATGCACGTGGGGATAGGCCCCTCCCACCTCCAGACATGCACCTGGGTATAGGCCCCTCCCACATCCAAAGACATGCACCTGGGGATAGGCCCCTCCCACCTCCAGACATGCACCTGGGAATAGGCCCCTCCCACATCCAAAGACATGCACGTGGGGATAGGCCCCTCCCACCTCCAGCCATGCACCGGGGTATAGGCCCCTCCCACATCCAAAGACATGCACATGGGGCTAGGCCCCTCCCACCGCCAAAGACATGCACCTGGGGATAGGCCCCTCCCACCTCCAAAGACATGCACCTGGGGATGGGCCCCTCCCACCTCCAGACATGCACCTGGGGATAGGCCCCTCCCACCTCCAAAGACATACACCTGGGGATAGGCCCCTCCCACCTCCAAAGACATGCACCTGGGGATGGGCCCCTCCCACCTCCAGACATGCACCTGGGTATAGGCCCCTCCCACATCCAAAGACATGCACGTGGGGATAGGCCCCTCCCACCTCCAGACATGCACCTGGGTATAGGCCCCTCCCACCGCCAAAGACATGCACCCGGGGATAGGCCCCTCCCACCTCCAAAGACATGCACCCGGGGATAGGCCCCTCCCACCTCCAAAGACATGCACCTGGGGATGGGCCCCTCCCACCTCCAGACATGCACCTGGGGATAGGCCCCTCCCACCTCCAAAGACATGCACCTGGGGATGGGCCCCTCCCACCTCCAGACATGCACCTGGGTATAGGCCCCTCCCACATCCAAAGACATGCACGTGGGGATAGGCCCCTCCCACCTCCAGACATGCACCTGGGTATAGGCCCCTCCCACCGCCAAAGACATGCACCCGGGGATAGGCCCCTCCCACCTCCAAAGACATGCACCTGGGGATGGGCCCCTCCCACCTCCAGACATGCACCTGGGGATAGGCCCCTCCCACCTCCAAAGACATTCACCAGGGATAGGCCCCTCCTACCTCCAAAGACATGCACCTGGGGTTGGGCCCCTCCCACCTCCAGACATGCACCTGGGTATAGGCCCCTCCCACCGCCAAAGACATGCACCTGGGGATAGGCCCCTCCCACATCCAAGGCATGCACCTGGGGATGGGCCCCTCCCACCTCCAGACATGCACCTGGGGATAGGCCCCTCCCACCTCCAAAGACATGCACCTGGGGATAGGCCCCTCCCACCTCCAAAGACATGCACCTGGGGTTGGGCCCCTCCCACCTCCAGACATGCACCTGGGTATAGGCCCCTCCCACATCCAAAGACATGCACGTGGGGATAGGCCCCTCCCACCTCCAGACATGCACCTGGGTATATAGGCCCCTCCCACATCCAAAGACATGCACCTAAATGGCAACACTAAATGGTCCCTAGTGCAGGACTGGGCAATTATTTTGACTCAGGGGCTATATTTAGAGAAAAAAATGTGTCTGGGGGCTGGTATATCTATTTTCTTTAGGAACACTGATACAAAACCTCACAATAAAGTCTGATTGAATGCTAAAAATGTTATGACAGACTGCCTTAAAAAACGGAATGGAGTTTATATTTTTCTATGAACGATAAAACGCTGAATATTGAAAAAAACATGTGAATGTCACACCTCCTCGTGATTGACATATTTTACAATCAAGCCAAATGTAACAAAAATGCAACAAACACAGCTAAGTATTAATGAGCAGGGTAAAAAAAAACAAAAAACTATAATCTGATAAATCATTAAGCTTTGAAACTGTTGTAAAAATCTGCCCCTGACACCCACATTTTAGGCTGGCTGCTCTGGAAACACTCTGGAAACACTGCTTGGTGCCTCGTCTGAGCTGCTCTGACTTACATTACCATAGTAACTAATTTGATTACCGTAGTAACTAACTCATTTGATGACCATAGTAACTAATTAGAAGACCATAGTAACTCATATATAATGCAAAAGCGCAGATTCCAACCATTGAAATACTTTATATAGTTGAAAACTACTCAGTGGCTTAGTGGTTAGAGTGTCCGCCCTGAGATCAGTAGGTTGTGAGTTTAAATCCCGGCCGAGTCATACCAAAGACTATAAACATGGGACTCATTCTTTTCCTGGTTGGCACTCAGCATCAAGGGTTGGAATTGGGGGTTAAATCACCAAAAATGATTCCCGGGCGCGGCACTGCTGCTGCCCACTGCTCCCCTCACCTCCCAGGGGGTGATCAAGGGTGATGGGTCAAATGCAGAGAATAATTTCGCCACACCAAGTGTGTGTGTGTGACAATCAATGGTACTTTAACTTTAAGACTTGTGGTCATTATAAAACACGAGTGTACATCATAATGGCAGCTACACTTTCCATCTTAAAGATCTAAAAAAATTATTTGGGAATGTCTGGTGGGCCAGATTGAAAATCTTAACGGGCCGCATGTGGGCCCCGGGCCCTAATATATCCAGGTGTGCCCTAGTCTGTGAATGTTGTCTATCTGTGCCATGAGGTGGCGACTTATCCGTACTGGTTCATTTATCCATACCGTTTTAGCCACAAGAGGGGTGGATTAAGCTTTATCAAAGCAGGAGTCAAAATCTTTTTTCTTGTGACAGCTGCTTCTACGAAACCAAAATGGCAGAGATACTCATTTTTGCAACTTTTCATAGCTTATTTAAATGATAAATGGGTTGTATTTGTATAGCGCTTTTCTACCTTCAAGGTACTCAAAGCACTTTGACACTACTTCCACATTTATCCACGAACACACTGATGGAGGGAGCTGCCATGCAAGGCGCTAACCAGCACCCATCAGGAACAAGGGTGAAGTGTCTTGGTCAGGACACAACGGACGTGACGAGGTTGGTACTAGGTGGGGATTGAAACAGGGACCAATCAATCAATCAATGTTTATTTATATAGCCCTAAATCACAAATGTCTCAAAGGACTATACAAACCACTACGACTATGATGTTTAAATGATGTTTATCATTACATTTTTTTACTGACTGATACACTAAGGATCAGACAAAAACTTGTTGAGGTTTGTTAAAACTGTCTCACATTTTTCATGAAAATATAAAAGTGTTATGTCACTTATTGGTATGTGAACCATTGTACGAGCACGCACACAGAACCAGTGAAGTTGGCATGTTGTGTAAATGGTAAACAAAAACAGAATACAAGGATTTGCTAATCCTTTTCAACCTAAATTCAATTGAATAGACTGCAAAGACAAGATACTTAACGTTCTAACTGGTAAATTTTCTTGCAAATATTAGCTCATTTGGAATTTGATGCCTGCAACATGTTTCAAAATAAGCTGGCACAAGTGGCAAAAAAGACTGAGAAAGTTTAGGAATGCTCATCAAACACTTATTTGGAACGTCACACATGTGAACAGGCTAATTGGGAACAGGTGGGTGCCATGATTGGGTATAAAAACAGCTTCCCAAAAAATGCTCAGTCATTCACAAACAAGGATGGGGCGAAGGTCACCACTTTGACAACAAATGCCTGCGCAAATTCTTTTAAGAACATTTCACAACCAGCTATTGCAAGGAATTTAGGGATTTCACCATCTACGGTCTGTAAAATCATCAAAAGGTTCAGAGAATTTGGAGAAATCACTGCAAGTAAGCAGCAAGGCTGAAAACCAACATTGAATGCCCGTGACCTTCGATCCCTTAGGCGGTACTGCATAAAAAAGCAACATTACTGTGTAAAGGATTTCACCACACTGGCTTCAGGAACAAATCAGAAAACAAATGTCAGTAACTACAGTTCATTGCTACATCTGAAAGTGCAAGTTAAAACTCTACTATGCAAAGCGAAAGCCATTTATCCACAACACCCAGAAACGCAGTTGGCTTTGCTGGGCCCGAGCTCATTCAAGACGGACTGATGCAAAGTGTAAAAGTGTTTTGTGGTCTGACAATTCTACATTTCAAATTGTTTTTGGAACATGTGGACATCCTCCGGAACAAAGAGGAAAAATACCATTCGGATTGTTATAGGCGCAAAGTTGAAAAGCCAGCATGTGTGATGGTATGGGGGTGTATTAGTGCCCAAGGCATGGGTAACTTACACATCTGTGAAGGCACAAATAATGTTGAAAGGTTTTGGAGCAACATATGTTGCCATCTGAGCAACATTATCATGGACGCCCCTGCTTATTTCAGCAAGACAATGCCAAGCCACGTGTTACAACAGCATGGCTTCATAGCAAAACAGTGCGGGTAGACCGGCCTGCCTTTAGTCCAGACCTGTCTCCTTATGGAAAATGTGTGGCGCAATATGAAGTCTAAAATAACACAACGGAGACCCCGGACTGTTGAACGACTTAAGCTGCACATCAAGCAAGAATGGGGAAGAATTTTAGATTAGATATAGGTTCATTGGTCCCCGTTGGGGAAATTCATTTTCACTGCCGTATATTTAAACATATAGACATTACCCATCCCAAAACAAAAATAACAAAAAGACATCATACATGACCAACACATTTACAGGCACCTGAAAAGCTTCGACAATTAGTTTCCTCAGTTCCCAAACGTTTACTGAGTGTTGTTAAAAGGAAAGGCCATGTAACAACAGTGGTAAAAATGCACCTTTGCCAAATTGTTTGCAATGTGTTGCTGCCATTAAATTCTAACTTCATGATTATTTATTTGAAAAATAATTTTGTTTGTCAGTTCGTACATATCTTGTCTTTGCAGTCTATTAAATTAAATATATGTCTATTAAATTAAATATATGTTAAATATATGTCTATTAAATTAAATATATGTTTAAAAGGATTTGCAAATCATTGTATTCTTTTTTAATTTACGATTTACTTCACTAGTTTTGGGTTTTGTAAAAGTAACTGATTGAACATTAAAGTACATGTCTGGCAGGTTTAATTACCCCTGCGTTCAATAACGAGCACATAGCGAGGTGGGATGGAGACATCTTCCTCGCTGAACACACTACATTAGCGCCATTTCAGGGAAAAAAAATCATTGTTGGTGAAAAATTGATGTATACATTACGGGTATTTATAGTATAGTAACAGAGGTTTTCAGAGATTTTTTTTAAGACAGGGGTGTCCAAACCGCATACAGACAAATTGAGGCTATGCGAGGCCAATTTGATATATTTTGACCATTAAAATAAAACCAATACAATGAAGGTTTATTTGAACCCAACCTTCACATCTTAGCCTAGTTTTACAGGTGAACAAAGCTAATTGGTGTCATGACCTGCAGTCTAGTTTGTGCTAGGAGTGCTGAGCGTTACACACCAGCCTCTGTTTGGTGATTAGGACACATCTGCTGCCAATCCCAATCAATGTGTTTTTTTTGTTTTGTTTTTTAAACTATCACTTCACCATGCTTTCCTTGCAGGATTCTTGTTGACCACTGACTACTGTTAAATTGGTTCGCTCTATGATACTATTAGGCTGCGCATTTTTGGCCCTGTTATTGGATTACTTTTATCATTTTTACCTGCAGGCTGCCTGCTGTCCTTCGCATTGCGGAAGTGCAAACATCACACAATGCCAAAACATTACAATTATCACCTTGATATTGTTATAATATTGCAGCAAACATACACTACCCAAACCCCCTATCAAAAATGCAAAATTGGTCTGTCCAGCTGGTTCGCTGCAAAACTAAGTTGGGACACTTATCACCAACGCTCACCTTTAAGCATTCACACACAGCACCAGCATTTTGGAACAAAAAAATAAAATAAACATATTATAAATATATTTCTAGCAGCATAGGAGACCACCAGTTGTCCTCCAGTTAACATCTAAATCAGGGTCATTTTAGCTCAGGGGCCGCATGGAGGAACATGTATTCCCCACATGGGAAGGTTGGGTAAAATCATGGCATAATAACTTAAAAATAAACAACAGTGACAACTCCAGATTGTTTTCTTTGTTTTAATTTGGCCCAAAATAAAACTAGCACATTCAGAACATGTACATATCACAAATAATCCTCTTGACAAAACACTCCAAGGTAGTTAAAAATTCCAAGGAAAATATCGGTACAGTTTCAGAAACACCATGAACAACACAATTGACTTAGACTTCATTCAGGTGTATTGACAAAGCAATTAAACGTTAAGTCGTTAACCATCCAGGATGAAACAAAAAGCTAAATAAAGCATGAATAAAACTCTTCTGTGTATCAAGTACATAATTTGTCATTTCCACATATTAACCCTGTGCTAACTCAACAAACCATACTAACTGGGTTAGGGCTGAGTTACTCCCTGCCTTCCAGTCATCACCGTGTAGTGATAGAAAAATAAATGTGCAATGTGTGAACATTTTGAACAAACAAATAATGAAAACTTACGAGACTGAGATTATTGCATTAAGTCACACACTGTTCACTTTCTTAAAATTTGCAATAATTTTTACAGAACTATATCAACGTGCAGTGTCTCATGCAGCATTTTCCAGGAGCTTCAAGCAACACCTGTGAAGTGAAAACCATTTCAGGTGACTACCTCTTCAAGCTCATGGAGAGAATGCCAAGAGTGTGCACAGCAGTAATCAGAGCAAAGGCTGGCTATTTTGAAGAAACTACAATATAAAACATGTTTTCAGTTATTTTGCCTTTTGATATTAAGTACATAACTCCACATGTGTTCATTCACAGTTTTGATGTGACAATCTACAATGTAAATAGTCATGAAAATAAAGGAAACACATTGAAAGGTGTGTCCAAACTTTTGGCCTGTACTAATTATTATATACATATATACATATATATACAGTGGGGCAAAAAAGTATTTAGTCAGCCAGCGATTGTGCAAGTTCTCCCACTTAAAATGATGACAGAGGTCTGCAATTTTCATCATAGGTACACTTCAACTGTGAGAGACAGAATGTGAAAAAAAAATCGAGGAATTCACATTGTAGGAATTTTAAAGAATTTATTTGTAAATGATGGTGGAAAATAAGTATTTGGTCAAGCATTCAAAACTTTTACTGATGGAAGGAGGTTTTGGCTCAAAATCTCACGATATATGGCCCCATTCATTCTTTCCTTAACACGGATCAATCGTCCTGTCCCCTTAGCAGAAAAACAGCCCCAAAGCATGATGTTTCCACCCCCATGCTTCACAGTAGGTATGGTGTTGTGAATTGTATTTATATATAGCACTTTTTTTCTCTAGTGACTCAAAGTGCTTTACATAGTGAAACCCAATATTTAAGTTACATTTAAAGCAGTGTGGGTGGCACTGGGAGCAGGTGGGTAAAGTGTCTTGCCCAAGGACACAACGGCAGTGACCAGGTTGGCAGAAGCGGGAATTGAACCTGCAACCCTCAAGTTGCTGGCACAGCCACTCTACCAACCGAGCTAAACCGGTTGGTAGAGTGGGATGCAACTCAGTATTCTTCTTCCTCCAAACACGACCAGTTGAGCTTATACCAAAATGGATACATGGATGATACAGCAGAGGATTGGGAGAATGTCATGTGGTCAGATGAAACCAAAATAGAACTTTTTGGTATAAACTAAACTTGTTGTGTTTGGAGCCCTGATTCAGAATTGATTCTTATTTTTAAAAAATCATTTTTTTTTTTTTTTTTTTTTAAATCAATCCAACAAACCATGACACAGCAATACCATAACAATGCAATCCAATTCCCTAACCAAACTTGAGCCACCAACACTCAGAACTGCAATAAACAGAGCAATTGAGAGGAGACAAACACCACACAGAACAAACCAAAAGTAGTCAAAAAAAATTAATATTATCAACAACAGTATCAATGTTAGTTATAATTTCAGCATAGCAGTGATTAAAAATCCCTCATTGACATTATCATTAGACATTTATAAAAATAATAAAAAAGAACAATAGTGTCACAGTGGCTTACACTTGCATCGCATCTCATAAGCTTGACAACACACTGTGTCCAATGTTTTCACAAAGATAAAATAAGTACTATTTTTGCTTCCTTTAATAGTTAAAACAAATTTACATTATTGCAATCAGTTGATAAAACACCGTCCTTTACAATTATAAAAGCTTTTTAAAAAAAAAAATCTACTACTCTGCTAGCATGTGAGCAGACTGGGGTAGATCCTGCTGAAATCGATGTATTGAATGAATACACAATCCTTTTGAAATCGGAAAAATATAGTTTTTTAATCGAGAATCGCGTTGAATCGGGAAAAAAAAAAATCGATATATTATCAAATCTCGACCCCATGAATCAATATTGAATCGAATTGTGGGACACCCAAAGATTCGCAGCCCTAACATATATATATATATATATATATATATATATATATATATATATACATACATATACACATATATATATATATATATACATACATACATATACACATATATATATATATATATATACATATATATATATATACACATATATATATATATATATATACATATACATACATACATATATATACACATATATATACATACATACATATACACATATATATATATATACACATATACATACATACATACATATACACATATATATATATATATATACACACATATATATATATATATACATATATATACATATATATATATATATATATATATATATATATATATATATATATATATATACACACACACACACACACATTTGTGCATGTAAACATACGTGTGGGTGTAGGAGACGGTGACGTTGGGATTAGGATGAAATGGGGGGGCCTTCAGAAATGTTTATGGGGATTTTGCTGCTACATGCCTTAAATTGCAGAGTAAATCCTTGAAACCTCACAAGTTAAGATATAGTAGGCTATGTGATTTATTATTTTTTATTCAAGATTTGTATTTATTGGCTTTACTGTACTGAAAATTAACCAAACCGTGATCCTGAGATATGCATCGAACCGTGAGGATACCGTATAATTATACACCTTTAACACATTCTGAGTGTGTATTTGACACAGATTGCAGTTGACAGGAGGAGCCAGTAGAAGGCCGCAGTGTTGTCAGTGTGTGGGCAAGATGAAGAAAGTGACGCTAGTGCAAAACCTGCAGACAAACATCCATAATGAGGCTTAAAATGTGAGTAAGTGAAAAAAATATGTTTTTGTCAGTTCGATTTGATATCTGCTTATGGTGAAGAGGAAGGCAGTACATTGCCACCCATTGTGTCTGAAATGTAGGACGGGGGGTGGGAGGTTGGTTTTCTTTACACTTTTTTTTGTGTATTTTTTCTCAGTACCTGTATTGTGATTTCCCTATAAAATGAATAAATAAATATTTATTAAAAAAAAAAAAAGTAAAATGTATGATTTTTTTTAATAGTATATGACCTGTTCAACCTTGAAATCACCCCAGTAGCCAACAGTAGAGTCCATAGGGTCAGATAAACGACTAAAAGATAAATCTCCCACCCCTAGACACTGTTAGGATCTCCTTGACTGACTGCAAGCGATAGTATTTAAATCAACACTGCATCAGCAGCAGATGTAAATTAATACAATTAATGGCATAATCGCTGCACACAGATGTTACCATGTTTAACTACTGCAGCACCACAGTCAGTGTTATGCTCACACATATGTGCACTAGCAACAAGGCATGCAGTAAGACTGCATTAACACCGGTGACCCTTGCTGATGTGCAATTAATCTGAAATGTTGTGAAAAAATCATGTACACTTAAGGGTTGTGACTTTCACATGTGAAAATGTTGCATGATGTTTAAAAAAAATGCAAGGTATTTATGAAACATCTTTTTAACATTCAGTTTTTTAGTTGTTCAATGAACATTGGAGGCATTTGTATTTCTGCTCCCTTGTTTTTAATGTATTTGCACAGAACTTGCAGGCCATTGTCAATTCATCCTAATGGACTCTGATGGAGCAAGTGGACCTTTGGGAAATTTATGTAAAAATGCAGAAAGTAAACAGAAGACCTTAAATCCACATTATGAACCGTTTTATAGGTTTTAAGCCTGGGGTAAAATGAAAAGCACATATATCCAAATTGTATCGTCAGGCTTGATACTGACGGTCTGGTTATGTTTATTTCCTGTCAGCGCTCTTATTTTGGTTACATTTCCTGCCTGTCTCCCTGAGCGCTCGTTTCCCTCACCCAGTGTTTCCCCAGACATTCATTTATTTGTGGCGGCCCGCCAGGTAAGAATTACGGCCGCCACAAAAAAAAAAAAAAAAAAAAAAAAATTCAGCTTTTGACTCGCTCCACTGCTCATAAAAGCAATGGGACGCTGTCTGTGAATGGAGCTTGTAGTCACATATTATATAAATCTGTAAATATTATATAAATATGTATATAAATATGTACATAAAGTCTTGTAATTATATTCCAACTTCACGCTCTTCTTGGTCATCGCCGCCACTGCATTATCACATAATTTATTCAGAAAGTATAAATAACGACGAATAAAGAGACCACAACATGTAAGTGTAAAAAAAAAAAGAACATTATGATGTGTACATTTTCAGAATGTGCTTGTTCTATTTTTAAACAAGAAAAAAAACAATATGAAGTTGTCTTTCTTTTTAAGTTATCATGCTGTGATTTCACCATTGGGAATTGCAGAGTAGATTTTCTCCACATGGCCCCCCCCATCCAAAAATGAGTTTGACACCACTGTCATAAACTGATTAGTAAGTATATCATCAATCAATCAATGTTTACTTATACAGCCCTAAATCACTAGTGTCTCAAAGGGCTGCACAAACCACTACGACATCCTCGGTAGGCCCACATAAGGGCAAGGAAAACTCACACCCGGTGGGACGTCGGTGACAATGATGACTATGAGAACCTTGGAGAGGAGGAAAGCAATGGATGTCGAGCGGGTCTAACATGATACTGTGAAAGTTCAATCCATAATGGATCCAACACAGTCGCGAGAGTCCAGTCCAAAGCGGATCCAACACAGCAGCGAGAGTCCCGTTCACATTATATAAGTGAAGTGAATTATATTATATAAGTGAATTGAATTTTATTTAAAAAGCGCTTTTACATAGTGAAACCTAAGTTACATTTAAACCAATGTGGGTGGCACTGGGAGCAGGTGGGTAAAGTGTCTTGCCCAAGGAAACAACAGCAGTGACGAGGAGGGCGAAAGCGGGGATCGAACCTGGAACCCTCAAGTTGCTGGCACAGCCACTCTACCCATAGACATCTTATAAGCAGCATTTGCTGCTGTGACGCGAGAAATTCGGCCGCCATCTTGAAGTGGTGATGAGGAGCCTGTGAGCAGCCTAAACTGACAGTTGACAGGTAGAAACCAAAGATGCTAAAGTGACAGTTGACAGGTAGAAAACAAAGATGCTAAAGTGACAGTTGACAGGTAGAAAACAAAGATGCTAAAGTGACAGTTGACAGGTAGAAAACAAAGATGCTAAAGTGACAGTTGACAGGTAGAAAACAAAGATGCTAAAGTGACAGTTGCCAGGTAGAAAACAAAGATGCTAAAGTGACAGTTGCCAGGTAGAAAACAAAGATGCTAAAGTGACAGTTGCCAGGTAGAAAACAAAGATACTAAACTGACAGTTGCCAGGTAGGATACAAAGATGCTAAAGTGGCAGTTGACAGATAGAAAACAAAGATGGTGTTCAGCGTTTTTTCTACTCAAATGAGCAGATTGTTGAAAATAGGAATCGGGGGATTACTTTTCACAAGTAAGATTTAACATTGGTTGTGTTGTCATACTTGAATAACAAAGTTGAAATAAATGATGAAGATAAAAATTGTAAAAGCCAACAGGGGTAAAAGTTAGGACCACAGTCTCAGTTGTGTAGGGGGTAATATATGTTAGCTAACTAAACAATCAGATGGACAGTAGCATTAGAGTATTATACAAGTGTAAATTTAGTCCAGCTTTCCAACCATGAATTGATTAACGTGGACCCCGACATAAACAAGTTGACAAATTTACTGGGGTGTTACCATTTAGTGGTCAATTGTACGGAATATGTCTGAACTGTGCAATCTACTAATAAAATTTTCAATCAGTCAATCAAAAAAAAACATTTTTTATGTAGGATTTAGGCATGTATATATAACCCAATCATATTGTTTCTTCAATTTAAAAAGAGCTGACTGTTTTTTCCCCTTTCAGGGATTATAGTCCCACTTTTAATCTTGGACGTCTGGTCACTTATATCAGTGGTTCTCAACCTTTTTTCAGTGATGTACCCCCTGTGAACATTTTTCTAATTCAAGTACCCCCTAATCACAGCAAAGCATTTTTGGTTGAAAAAAAGATATAAGTAAGTAAAATACAGCACTATGTCATCAGTTTCTGAATTATTACATTTTACAACAGTGCAAAATATTTTTCATTTGTAGTGGTCTTTCTTGAACTATTTGTAAAAAATATATAAAAATAACTAAAAACTTGTTGAAAAATAAACAAGTAATTCAATTATAAATAACGATTTCTCCACATAGAAGTAATTATCAACTTAAAGTGCCCTCTTTGGGGATTGTAATAGAGATCCATCTGGATTCATCAACTTACTTCTAAACATTTCTTCACAAAAAAACAAATCTTTAACATCAATATTTATGGAACATGTCCACAAAAAATCTAGTTGGCAACACTGAATATTGCATTGTTGCATTTCTTTTCACACTTTATGAACTTACATTCATATTTTGTTGAAGTATTATTCAATAAATATATTTATAAGGGATTTTTGAATTGTTGCTATTTTTACAATATTTAAAACAAATGTCACGTACCCCTTGGCATACCTTCAAGTACCCCCATTTGAGAACCAGACTTATAGCATATAAGAATATTGTATTATCCATCCATCCATTTCCTACCGCTTATTCCCTTTTGGGGTCGCGGGGGGGCGCTGGCGCCTATCTCAGCTACAATCGGGCGGAAGGCGGGGTACACCCTGGACAAGTCGCCACCTCATCGCAGGGCCAACACAGATAGACAGACAACATTCACACTCACATTCACATTCACACACTAGGGTCAATTTAGTGTTGCCAATCAACCTATCCCCAGGTGCATGTCTTTGGGATATTGTATTACTGCTAAGCAAACTATGAATAATGAAACATATGTCCTTTATCATAGCTACACGTATGACAAAAAAACGTGTGAAAATGAGTGGTATTCAGTGAGATAAGATGAATGAAATGCGCTGACAGTTGACTGCTCCTGACTAATGAATTGCACTGCGTGGAGCGGTTCACCACTCCAAGATGGCCGCCCCGCGTCTCATTAGCGCTCCATGCTGTGTACCCTTGCAACATGTCTATGACTCTACCGACCGAGCCATGTCTCGTTGAAAGTCTACATGAAAGTCTACACATGAATAATATTGACATGTGGAATGGTTGCAAATAACACAGGATAAGAGATATGATATTCTGTTACTGAGAAGGAGAGAAGGAAACATAGCATCGGAGTGAGCTAGCGCGCAAAGCAGCTACATGCTAAGTAGCAACAAGCTAAAACAGAAAGCTATTGTCTCAGATAACTATTTGTACATTTACACTCATAAAACACACGCAGTACTTACAATGTTTCCAAGGCACTTGGTGGGAGCAAACAGAAGCGCTGTAAGAGGTAAACATGTCAAGTGAGTAAAGTAGTCAGCGTCTGACTGCCGCGCGGCGACGACCGGAAACTAGAGGAGGGAGAAACTCGCCTTCAAAATAAAGGTCTCTTCTCGTTACCTCATTGATTGATTGATTGAAACTTGTATTATTAGATTGCACAGTACAGTACATATTCCGTACAAATGACCACTAAATGGTAACACCCCAATAAGTTTAACTTGTTTAAGTCGGGGTCCACGTTATTCAATTCATGATACGGTTATGTCATACTATGTATGAAGTTTTTCATAGAACAACTTTGACTTTTTACCTGCAGTTTTTTTTTAATATGTCACAAAATAATAATATATTTAAATATATTACAGTGCAATTAGCAAGAATAATGATGGGTTTCCTGTGTTCTGTGTTTATTTTCTGGTCAATCAATCAATCAATCAATGATTATTTATATAGCTCTAAATCACTAGTGTCTCAAACCACAACACAAACCACAACCACATCCTCGGTAGGCCCACATAAGGGCAAGGAAAACTCACACCCAGTGGTCAGCGTCTTATTTTGGTTCCATTTCCTGTCTGGCTCCGTGAGCGCTGTTTTCCCCTCACCTGCGCCCGATTGGCAACCTGAGCACACCTGGTATTGGTTGCCAACTAGGCTACTTCACTTTTTCCACATTTTGTTATTCCAAAATGGAATATATTGATATTTCCCTCAACATTCTACAAACAATACCTCAAATTGACAATGTGAAAACAATGTTTTTATTTATTTAAATGATAGAAAATAACAAAATTGCAGTAGTCACTACCCTTTCTTGACGAACCTCTGACAGAAATGAGAACAGTGGACTGGTATTCATGCCAAATACTTCAAATAATGTGACATGACACTATGCATAAAGTTTTTTCATTGAACAACTTTGACTTTTTACCCACTGTTTTTTTTTTTTAACATGTCAATAAATAATAATATATTCAAATATATTACAGTGCAATTGCAAGAATAATGATGGGTTTCCTGTGTTCTATGTTTATTTTCTGGTCAGCGCTCTTATTTTGGTTCCATTTCCTGTCTGGCTCAGTGAGCTCTGTTTTCCCCTCACCTGTCCCTGATTGGCCACCTGAGCACACCTAGTCTTGGTTGCCAATCAGTCTACTTCACTTTTTCCACATTTTGTTATTCCAAAATGGAATATATTGATATTTCCCTCAAAATTCTTCAAACAATACCCCAAATTGACAATGTGAAAACAATGTTTTTATTTATTTAAATGATAGAAAATAACTAAATTACAGTATTCACCGCCCTTTCTTGACAAACTTCTGGCAGAAATGACAAGAGAGGCCTGGCATTCACGCCAAATACTTCAATCTTTGTCTCACCAGACAAAATAATTTAGTTTCTCCTGGTCTGATAGTCTTTCAGGTGCATGTCGGCAAATGTTTTACGAAAAAAAAAAAGGCTCCCGTCTGGCCATACTTGCCAACCCTCCCGGATTTTCCGGGAGACTCCCAGAATTCAGTGCCTCTCCCGAAAACCTCCCGGAAGAAATTTTCTACCGAAAATCTCCCGAAATTCAGCTGGAGCTGGAGGCCACGCCCAATCACGCACAATATCTACGGATTTGATTAAAAAACTGCACATACAAGGAGACAAAGCAGAAGAATGAGGAAGTTACAGCCATGTCTACGCCGTCTGTAATAGAGTGATTCTATGTTGTCTGTTGCCATCTCCTGGTGAATATTGGCTATAGCGTTATAGGGTTGCTTTTTGATTGGCCAACGATTTACGTCAGGTGTTGTGCACCTGACGGCAAATGAGGGAGTCTGTTCTGAAGCCCACAGTAAAGAGACATAACTTCATCACCTCGATTGGTTATTGACTCCAACCCAATATTATACACCGTCGACAAGTAAATGAAGAAATAAATGGCAGAACAAAGGTTACTCAAATAGTGAAAGGTAAGTGTTGTTGTTGTTTTTTAGTAACCAGCAAGCACAGTGCAGATAGTAGAACAACTGTGTTTTTATTACTGTGTATTTGATAGGTGCCATCTGAAATTCAACTATTTCATTTATTTATACTGTATATATATAATAAAATAAATATATATAGCTAGAATTCACTCAAAGTTAAGTATTTCATACACACACACACACACACATATATATATATATATACATATATATATGTATATATGAAATACTCGAGTTGGTGAATTGTAGATGTAAATATATTCCTCCCCTCTTAACCACGCCCCCCAACCCAACCATGCCTCAGTCCCACCCCCAACCACGCCCCCCCCACCTCCCGAAATCGGAGGTCTCAAGGTTGGCAAGTATGCGTCTGGCCGCTCCACCATACAGGTTCTCCTCTCTCCGCAGAAGAATGCTGTAGCTCTGACCATCGGGTTCTTGGTCATCTCCCTTTTTTTCCCCTGAGGTGTTACTTAGTGAAACAAGTTCGGGAAACACTGATCTAAACCACAAGGAGTTGTATTAAATGTAGATTAAAATACAAGGAATACAATTTGAAACATTCATTATACAACTAGACATGCTGAGGAGGATGCAAAATACCAGGCAGATGAGAGAGTGACCCGGTTTGCACATTTTAAAACCAGTCTACTGAGGCACAAAGAGTTCTTCAAGAAAGCAAGAGAAAAGAGCCATGCAGCAGTCAAAGCTAGCTACATGGTGAGGGAGACGCCTGCTAGGGCGGGAAAGCCATTCAAAGAAGGTGAATTCATTAAAAAAAGTGCACGCTAGATTTTTTTTTAAAGAAATCTTTTCTTGTGGTCCAGCATCTCCCAGTTTCTGCATCAGTCATAAGTAATAACAATAATAATTTGATTTCTCCGGTCAGCAGCAATGTATACACATACTTACTGCGATGTTATGAGCTAGGGAATATAAGAACTACACTACCCAGCATGCAACATGTCGGCAGCTAGAATGTGGTTATGAGCACGCTATGGAGTTTGCAGTTACGCTAGCACAATTAGCCCCAAACGGGCTAACATCACGACTAATGTGTTACACGTCTGATTTGCCCAGCGACTTTCTGTCGGAGTATCAGCGCTGGACTCCAGTGCAACACACTTTTGTATCGTCGCTCAGTCCTTCGGCGGAGTGCTTGGGAAGCTACCGGAGAGCTCTTCTCCCCGGCCCGGACTGTTTACAGCGGCTTCAGGGGAGGGAGCAAGAGAGAGACACACATACAGTGACAGAGGGAGCGAGCGAGCGAGGGAAGGAGGAAGAGAGCGTGTGGGTCTAGTGGAAAAGCGGCAAAAAGTGTCTCTGCTTGCATCGCGCAAGTGACGTCAATGTTCGGCCCTCCAGAGCCACATCCCACACCGTGATTGGTAGATTTCTTCAGCTCCGCACACAACGCTGTCAAGTGCCATTCATATAAAACCCGCACTAACATTCAACTTTCATATTACGGCGGGGGACGCAAAATAAGGTCTCGTGGGCCGCGTGTCTGAGACCCCTGGATTAGATCCAGCAGACAGAGGCGGAGGGGAGGAAGAAACACTTTGCTGTGGATTGTGGAGGATTAATGTCATTTCAAAAGGGATGATCTCCCACTGGATGTGAATATTCTGTAAGACGTCACATAATCCCTTTAACATTGAGGGCAAACGTGGGAGGGGGGGACTTTACCTTGCCCTGTGAAAGGTTGACTCTGTCCGTGCGTCTTACATTCTTACATGCTGTGCGCCGTGGTGGGAGGCGGCCGTGCGTCTTACATTCTTACGTGCTGTGCGCCGTGGTGGGAGGCGGCCGTGCGTCTTACATTCTTACGTGCTGTGCGCCGTGGTGGGAGGCGGCCGTGCGTCTTACATTCTTACGTGCTGTGCGCCGTGGTGGGAGGCGGCCGTGCGTCTTACATTCTTACGTGCTGTGCGCCGTGGTGGGAGGCAGCCGTGCGTCTTACATTCTTACGTGCTGTGCGCCGTGGTGGGAGGCGGCCGTGCGTCTTACATTCTTACGTGCTGTGCGTCGTGGTGGGAGGCGGCCGTGCGTCTTACATTCTTACGTGCTGTGCGTCGTGGTGGGAGGCGGCCGTGCGTCTTACATCCTTACGTGCTGTGCGTCGTGGTGGGAGGCGGCCGTGCGTCTTACATCCTTACGTGCTGTGCGCCGTGGTGGGAGGCGGCCGTGCGTCTTACATCCTTACGTGCTGTGCGCCGTGGTGGGAGGCGGCCGTGCGTCTTACATCCTTACGTGCTGTGCGCCGTGGTGGGAGGCGGCCGTGCGTCTTACATCCTTACGTGCTGTGCGCCGTGGTGGGAGGCGGCCGTGCGTCTTACATCCTTACGTGCTGTGCGCCGTGGTGGGAGGCGGCCGTGCGTCTTACATCCTTACGTGCTGTGCGCCGTGGTGGGAGGCGGCCGTGCGTCTTACATCCTTACGTGCTGTGCGTCGTGGTGGGAGGCGGCCGTGCGTCTTACATCCTTACGTGCTGTGCGTCGTGGTGGGAGGCGGCCGTGCGTCTTACATCCTTACGTGCTGTGCGCCGTGGTGGGAGGCGGCCGTGCGTCTTACATTCGAACACGCTGCGCGCCATGGTGGGAGGCGGCCGTGCGTCTTACATTCTCACACGCTGCGTTAGTGTTTAGGAACACTAATACAAAACCTCACAATAATGTCTGATTGAATGCTAAAAACTTTATGAAGGACCTAACGGAAAACTAATGGACTTTTACATTTTTTTTACTAAATGAGACACCGAGAATGTACAAACCCCGTTTCCATATGAGTTGGGAAATTGTGTTGGATGTAAATATAAACAGAAAACAATGATTTGCAACAACATGCTTTTTGACAACGTTTAATCAATGTTGGATTTTGACGTGGATTTGACCATTGAATTTTGGTTATTTCCCAACCAGTATTCTCCAACACAAATACAACATTGAAACAACATGCTTTTAGATGACATTTATTCAATGTCAGGTTGTGACCTTGATTCCACCATTGAAATTTGGTTATTTCGGAACCAATACCAAACAACACAAAATACAACATTGAAACAATATTCTTTGAGACAACGTTTATTCAATGTTGGGTTGTGATGTTGATTTGACCATTGAATTTTGGTTATTTCCCAACCAACTCAAATACAACATTCAAACAACATGCTTTTAGATGACATTTCATTGAATTGAATTATATTTATATAGCGCTTTTCTCTAGTGACTCAAAGCACTTTACATAGTGACACCCAATACGTAAGCTACGTTTAAAGCAGTGTGGGTGGCACTGGGAGCAGGTGGGTAAAGTGTCTTGCCCAAGGACACAACAGCAGTGACTAGGATGGCGGAAGTGGGAATCAAACCTGCAACCCTCAAGTTGCTGGCACGGCCGCTCTACCAACCGAGCTACACCGCTTTCATTAATGTTAGCTTCTGACGTTGATTTGACTATTGAATTTTGGTTATTTCCCTACCAATATTCTACAACACAAATACAACGTCTTTTCAATGTCAACCTTGCCTCAATGTAGAAATCCAACTATTTTGCTGCGTTGTCCCCAAAGTCAGTTTGAAAGGACATGTAGGTATAATCCACGTCTTGTTCCTACTGGGTGTGCTGTCTCAGAGGAAAGGGATGTAGCACTGAGGTGTTTTTATGGTGAGTTCAAGGACCGCTGAATCAAGATAAGCGTGATAAGGTTTTACTACTTACGTATAAAATACTACACGGTGTAGCTCCAGCCTATCTTGCCGATTGTATTGTACCGTATGTCCCGGCAAGAAATCTGCGTTCAAAAGACTCCGGCTTATTAGTGATTCCTAGAGCCCAAAAAAAGTCTGCGGGCTGTAGAGCGTTTTCCGTTCGGGCTCCAGTACTCTGGAATGCCCTCCCGGTAACAGTTCGAGATGCTACCTCAGTAGAAGCGTTTAAGTCTCACCTTAAAACTCATCTGTATACTCTAGCCTTTAAATAGACCTCCTTTTTAGACCAGTTGATCTGCCGCTTCTTTTCTTTCTCCTATGTCCCCCCCTCCACAAGGGAGGGGGGGACATAGGAGAAAGATGAAGTACTGGCTGTCCAGAGTCGAGACCCAGGATGGACCGCTCGCCTGTATCGGTTGGGGACGTCTCTACGCTGCTGATCCGCTTGAGATGGTTTCCTGTGGACGGGACTCTCGCTGCTGTCTTAGATCCGCTTGAACTGAACTCTCGCGGCTGTGTTGGAGCCACTATGGATTGAACTTTCACAGTATCATGTTAGACCCGCTCGACATCCATTGCTTTCGGTCCCCTAGAGAGGGGGGGTTGCCCACATCTGAGGTCCTCTCCAAGGTTTCTCATAGTCAGCATTGTCACTGGCGTCCCACTGGATGTGAATTCTCTCTACCCACTGGGTGTGAGTTTTCCTTGCCCTTTTGTGGGTTCTTCCGAGGATGTTGTAGTCGTAATGATTTGTGCAGTCCTTTGAGACATTTGTGATTTGGGGCTATATAAATAAACATTGATTGATTGATTGATATGGAAGGTTCATTCTGTTACGTCCCTAAGTGTGTGTCGTGACAACCTTTTCTGGCGGCCGTTTGTTTGCCTGGAGCTCTTCAGTGAAGTGAAACTCACAAGCTGTCCTCCAGTCTCTACCTCCAAATTCAGTCTGCAGATGACCCAGCGCTGAGCCTCTGCGGCCGTGTTGATCCCGCGCGTAGACGACCATTTTTAAAGTGCACTTTTGGAGCTCCTCGGCAGATCTGACGGTCCACAGCAGGATTGGCTTGAGGCCGGCGTGGACGGAGGCGTGGGTGAAGGACGGGTGTAGAGGCGGGAGGCAGCCCAGCACGGATGCATCCTCCAGACTGTGAGAGCTGCCCGTGAGGCTGAGGATGCTGATGGTCAGGGTTTGACCCTCTGGGGAGAAAAGCATGGTAAAACGGAGGCATTGTGTCGGTGAGGGTTTGACGCCGTGGTTTAATGGCACCAGTGGGAGGGGTTCCTCCGGCGTGGTCGGAGAGTGTGTGGGCTCGGGAGAAAAACCATCGCCGGTCACAGTGCAGCGCCTCTGCAGGGCCTGCCGTCTTTTGGACAGCAGTTTAGGAAACGAAGGCAGCGAAGCACGGCTGCCACCCATGGGTTCATAAAGAGGCGGAGTTAATAGCGGCGTGCTGAGGCGGCGAAGGGAGAAAAGAGACTCCTTCCTATCACACGCTTTACTGGAAAACGACCAGGAAGTCAATTCGGGCTCAAAGGCTGCGGGGCTGGCGAAGGTGGACGGGTAGTCCAGCGTGTCTCCAGCCAGCTCCTCATATTGCCGTCTGGGCGACGACTCGGCCGTCGGATCGGAGTCAAGACTTTCTCTGTCGTCACAACAGATGCGACTTCTCCAGCAGCACAGGGCACATCCCAGGAGCAAAGAAAGACAGAACGCGATGAGTCCGACCAAGAGGAGGATTTGAAGGTTGACTGCGGACAACAACAAAATAAGAACAGGGGTTTGGAATCACGGTACAAAGACTTGGAACAGGGCAAGTCAACAAATCCGGCCGGGGAGTGACTTTATACCGGGAGTTCAGCTCAAAGGTTGTAGGACAAAACACTTGGAAGCAAATTGCTAAAAACAATCGCGTGCTCCTGTTGTGAAGGAACTTGGACCAGTGGAACACTTTGGCAGATCCTTGCATTGACGGTTTAGCCTTGTTAGCAAAAACAACAAACTTGTACTTCACATAACCGAGGTGACCTTTAAGGCACCCCTTTAAGTCCTCTCCTTTTTGGTCGTTCTTGTTTCCTAACTCACTTGTTTACTTCAGTACTGGGCTTCCCTGCTTGGGCTGCTGCCCCCACGACCCGACCTCAGATAAGCAGAAGAAGATAGATGGATGGATGGATGATTGATTGAAAAGTCCGTCCCCAAGGTCCTTAGCTTTCTAGAAACAACCTAGTTGAACATCCTTGACCTTACAGCAGGATTGATTGATTGATTGATTGTTTTATTAGTAGATTGCACAGTTCAGAACATATTCCGTACAATTGACCACTAAATGGTAACACCCCAATAAGTTTTTCAACTTGTTTAAGTCGTGGTCCACGTTAATCAATTCATGGATGTAAATAGTTAATGACTTTACCTTCCAGTTGTTTGGTGAAGAGCACCTGAACCAGAAGCCAGAAGAAGAGGATGACCATGATGACCTCGATCATCCCCTTGGAGCAAAAGAGCACCACCGACTGCCAGAGAGGCTGACCTGGGTACTCCTGGTCATGATAAGGCATGCTGAGCAGATGTCTCGCTACGAACCAGCCTGCCTCGTAAAGTTATTGTTGGGACTGCAAGCAAACATCCTCAGCGTTCAGCTCTTCCTGTCCAAGCATCTTTTTGTCCTTCCAACGAAAACTTCCTCCACAGATCTTCCCAAGCCAAAGAGAAACATTTGAAAGGCAGATTATGACCGTGGTTCATGGTAAAAGTAGGACAGGGAGTTATTCATCCGGAGTGCTTGTGACAGAATTAGTTGTAGCAGTAGAGGGTGGGGTCTGTGGGGGCTGAGCTCCATCTCATTATCAAGACACATCTTTGGATTCTCCCAGCTGTCCATCACCACATAATGCATGAATACTGCAATCCATCCCAAAAAAAAACCCCACCCCACTACCTCCTATCACCGCATTTTTTTTGTTATTTCATACTTGACTTGATGATGTAGTTAGAAAAAAAAAAAAGGATCAGAATCAAAGCAATAGTTTAAAATGTACTTTTACTAACCCTGCTCACTTTTGGCAATATAGTGCATGTTGTCAGAGTTATTTGTTGTTGACGAACCCCAAGATGCAGAGACGGAGGCAGGCATGGAATATGAAAACATGATTTAATTAAATCTAAACAAGAACAAACAAAAAGCACGCACGTGGGCGGAATAACAAACTAAGGGAGCTAGCACTGGAAGCTAGAAAACAAAAAGGAACTTTAGCATGGAAGCTAGTGGATAGCCAACAGAAAAACTGGAGGCCAGATTATCCCCAGATGGACATACGAGCGCAGTTCATTCGGTTTGTTTTGGATTGCGTTCAAAATTCCGGTATTCGCACGCTGACCCAGCCTCTTGATCCCTTGAGCAAGGCACCGAAGCGACTCAACTGATAGTCTGTCATGGTGCTTAAACTCACAGCGCAAAGAGTCTCTCAAGCATACTTATTTATATATATATATATATATATGCATATATATATATATATATATATATATATATATGCATATATATATATATATATATATATATATATATATATATATATATATATATATATATATATATATATATATATATATAGTTTACAGTTAATTGGGCATTACAATAATAATAAAGATCTGACCCGACCTCGGATAAGAGGAAGATGGATGGATGGATGGATGGAATAATAATAAAGAAATAAAAAACTAGCAGACACTACCCGGAAGACCCGATTAGTCCACGCACGTCACTACCAAGGGGTATATTTACTAAAAATAATAATCAGCAGTATTATCCCCGCAATTACAACTACTTTTAAGCTCCTGTCATTGCATCAAAAGGACACACGAGGGCGCCACTGACTCGTAATTTCTATTTTAAATATATATATATTTTAAAAGTGGAACTTAACTTAAACCTTTATTTACGGCCCAACAAAGAGTCTAATTTGAAATCATCAGTATTGTGAAATGATGTTTATCTGATGTAATTAAAGCAGAAAAAAAAGATGTATTTATTTGCCATTTAAAGCTGCTGAGCACATCGTTCAGATTTCGGTAAGAATCTGTAAGGTTTCCAAAAAAAAATCTGTATTCTAGTAGTTTTTTTGCATGTAATATTTTTATATGATTATGTTACTGAAATAAATAAAGACCAAAAAAACAAAAATAATCGCCATAAATCAAGTTGACAGGAAGTGACGTAGAACTCGCGCATACGTGTACCAATCGGACTAGCATGTTGCTACCATGGGTTTTATGCGAGGAAATCCGTGCGCTGCGTGCGTGTGTTTGTGGGCTTTTTAAAATAACATTTTTTAAGAGGCGTACATCACATTTTGCGAAGAACTTTGAAGCAAGCACAATTACTTGAGTTGTTGATGTTTAGCCTTGCCTCAGACCCAGTGGCGGAGCTAGACTTTTATCCTTGGGGTGGCCAAGGCTATTTCAGGGGGTCCACAGACTATAACAATTCATTTTTTTCTTGACTTGTCAATTGCAATCGGCACGGCAAATGTGGAAATGTACATACTAAGCACACAGGAGATGAGATTTATGTATATATAATTTGCAGTTTATTAACAATGCAGAAAATGTAAAACACAACTTAATTACTGAACTGAGCATGTGACTGTTTCTGTCTATGCCAGGGGTGCCCATTACGTCGATCGCGAGCTACCAGTCGACCGCGGGGGGTGTGTCAGTCGATCTCCAGCCAGGCTTTTAAAAAAAATAGACCTAAAAATTAGTGATCATCAATCTTCACCAAGACGTCACTTAAATGACATTCACGGTACTGCAGGGTCTTGTGAGATGACGCTGGCTGCTGCAAGATCATTATTATGAAAATATGACCGACAGGAAGGCGAGAAACACTTTTTATTTCAACAGACTCTCGCGCCGTACCTTCCGTCAAAACTCTAAAGGTCGACAGCACATTTCCTATCTTCACAATAAAAGCCCTGCTTCATGCTGCCTGCGCTAACTAAATACAGAGTCTCGGAAAACTGGCGTGCACAAGCGATCCCTCAGAAAGCTGGCGTGCATATCACTTGTGCACGCCAGCTTTCCAAGACTCTTATTTAGTTAGTGCAGGCAGCATGAAGCAGGGCTTTTATTGTGAAGATAGGAAATGTGCAGTCGGCCTTTAGAGTTTTGACGGACGGGACGGCGCGAAAGTCTGTTGAAATAAAAAGTGTTTCTCGCCTTCGTCTCTGTCATTTTTTCATAATAATGAACTGGCAGCAGCCAGCGTCATCTCACAAGACCCTCGGGTGCCGTGAATGTCAATCAAGCAAGCTACGGAATTTGCCGCCAATGTTTTTCTTGTAAAGTGTATGGAAGCTGGATGAATTAGATGCCAAAAACCAACCACTTTCATGTGGTATTGTACAGAAAGGACAACTTTTTTTCTCCTCCATTTGAAAATGTGGGCGTTATCATCATTACTGTCTGATTCCAATCAATGCAAGTCATCAGAATCAGGTAATACACCAACTTATATTCTTGTCTTTGTGAAAGAAAGACATCTATATGTGTTACACATGTTTGTATTAACATTAAACACATGTAACTTGTTTACAAAAATGTCTCTTTCATAAATAAATAAATATAAATGATATATATAAATGAGGTAGATCCCCTCGAGTTGGTCAATTGAAAAGTAGCTCGCCTGCAGAAAAAGTGTGGGCACCCCTGGTCTATGCTCTGACCTGGTGAAGATGGGCTGTGCTGTGTTGCGAGTTCTCTCTCCCGACTAGTCCCAGGAAGGGAGCTGCCATCTTTTTCTTCTGTGTCTAATGGAACTACATTGCATAAAAATGAAAATATTAGTGTAAGCAAAATGAACATACAACCACCATCAAAAAACCACACACATCAGTAACCAACACTTCAGAATATCTAAAAATAAACTTAGGGGTTCCTACACATTTGAAATGTCCAGAACCTAATTCCCAGGCTTCTCAGTAAAAAAAAGAATCCAATAATTTGTGACATTTGAAATGAGTATATCATGTGAATAAATTATGCAATTCATCATGGAAATCATTTGTTATCATTATTGAATTTGTATGCCATTAAGTCACCAAATTATTTCCAGAAGATTGTAGATAGGTAGTGTATGCAAAATAATTAACCCACAAATCTCAAGATAACCCAGATAAGTATAAATATATTTCCATACAATTTTTTCCATCTTCCATATCACTACAGACCTGGAAATGTAGAAAATCCAAACTTTCCATACTAGCGTAGGAACCCTGTAACTTCAAATGACTTAAATGAGCATGTGACTGCTTCTATGCTCTGTCCTGGTGATGATGGGCTGTGTGCATCACATTCTCTCCCCTCCTGACTCGTCCCAGGACTGCTGGCAGACCTGAATCCTGGCTGTTTGTCTGCCTCATCTTTTCCTGACCCTGACTTGCTTCTTTTTAAAAAGAGGTCATAAATCTTCTCCCCCTGCCTTTTCATTCTCAACTGACCCTGCTATGAAAAAATAAGCCAGTCTTGTTAACGTTACTCCAGGCATCACTTACAATCACAGTGTTATTAAATCTCCACTTCAAGCCTAAAAAATGTCTGGGCAAATAAACCACTGTAGACCTAAGTTTAACATTCAGACTTTTCAGTTAGTTGACAGCAGGCTAACTACCGTGTGAACGTTACATTACAACAGAGCATGAAACAGCTAGCTGACTGGCTGATTCTCCGCTAGGTTCATTCGTCTAGAACAGTGGTTCTCAAACTTTTTTCAGTGATGTAACCCCTGTGAACATTTTTTTAATTCAAGTACCCCCTAATCCGGGGGTCGGGAACCTTTTTGGCTGAGAGAGCCATGAAAGCCAAATATTTAAAAATGTATTTCCGTGAGAGCCATATCATATTTTTAACACTGAATACAACTAAATGCGTGCATTTTTAAGTAAGACCAACATTTTTAGAGTATAGTAAGTTTCTTATTCTTTTTAATAAAATTGTTATTCTGAAAGTTAACCAATAATAAGTATAATACTTCTTACTATTAATGTGACATCTTGAACAGGTGCGATAGAAAACGGATGGTTGGATTAAAATGCATGAGAATGTTTTATAATTTGAAGGTTATTTTTAACGGCTTCACAGTGGCAGAGGGGTTAGTGCGTCTGCCCCACAATACGAAGTTCCTGTAGTCCTGGGTTCAATCCCATTCTCGGGATCTTTCTGTGTGGAGTTTGCATGTTCTCCCTTGTGACTGCGTGGGTTCCCTTCCTCCTCCCACCTCCAAAGACATGCACCTGGGGATAGGTTGATTGGCAACACTAAATTGGCCCTAGTGTGTGAATGTTGCCTGTCTATCTGTGTTGGCCCTGCGATGAGGTGGCGACTTGTCCAGGGTGTACTCCGCCTTCCGCCCGATTGTAGCTGAGATAGGCGCCAGCGCCCCCCGCGACCCCGTAAGGGACAAGCGGTAGAAAATGGATGGATGGATGGATGGATGGAGGTCATTTTTAACACTGTGATTACCAGCGGAATTATTAATTACTTATCGTGTTAAGCAATGTCAGCTAAGATTTATCTGAGAGCCAGATGCAGTCATCAAAAGAGCCACATCTGGCTCTAGAGCCATAGGTTCCCTACTCCTGCTCTAATCAGAGCAGAGCATTTTTGGTTAAAAAAATAGATACAGAAGTAAAATACAACACTATGTCATCAGTTTCTAATTTATTAAATTGTATAAGAGTGCAAAATATTGCTCATTTGTAGTGTTTTTTCTTGAACTATTTGGGGGGAAAAAAGATATAAAAATAAGTAAAAACTAGTTGAAAAATAAACAAGTGATTCAATTCTAAATGCAGATTTCTCCACATAGAAGTAATCATCAACTTAAAGTGCCCTCTTTGGGGATTGTAATAGAGATCCATCTGGATTCATCAACTTACTTCTAAACATTTCTTCACAAAAAAATAAATCTTTAACATCAATATTTATGGAACATCCATCCATCCATTTTCTACCGCTTATTCCCTTTTTGGGGCCTATCTCAGCTACAATCGGGCAGAAGGCGGGGTACACCCTGGACAAGTCGCCACCTCATCGCAGGGCCAACACAGATAGACAACATTCACACTCACATTCACACACTAGGGCCAATTTAGTGTTGCCAATCAACCTATCCCCAGGTGCATGTCTTTGGAAGTGGGAGGCAGTCGGAGTACCCGGAGGGAACCCACGCATTCACGGGGAGAACATGCAAACTCCACACAGAAAGATCCCGAGCCTGGATTTGAACCCAGGACTGCAGGACCTTCGTATTGTGAGGCAGACGCACTAACCCCTCTGCCACCGTGAAGCCACATGTCAACAAAAATCTAGCTGTCAACACTGAATATTGCATTGTTGCATTTATTTTCACACTTTATGAACTTACATTCATATTTTGTTGAAGTATTATTCAATAAATATATTTATAAAGGATTTTTTAATTGTTGCCATTTTTACAATATTTTCCAAAAATCTCCCGTACCCCTTGGCAAACCTTCAAGTACCCCCAGGAGTACATATACACCCATTTGAGAAGCACTGCTGTAGAATCGTTGGAGAAAGACGTAAATATAAATAGCGACCAAATGAATGAAAGGAGACGTTAGCGGCTGTTGGAAGCAAGACACCATGAGATGTAACATTAATGCCGTGGCTCTCTGCTTGTAGAGAAAAAAACTTCTATCTACAGAAGTTATTTTAAACAGTGACTCATTAGACACCACCGTAAAACTTACTTTACGACGAGAAGGTTATCTTTCTTTTTCTTTGTAACTTCGTTGATGCCCGGCTCTCTGCTCTCCAGCAACGATAATTGACTCCAGTTCGAATCTTCCTCTTCTTCAGTGGGGATTCTTCTTCTCCCCTAATGAACGTGGCTCGCAAGGCTTTGTGGTACATAGCGCCAACTACTGTACAGGAGGGAATAGCAGTCAATAGGCTTCACTGATTTAAAAATGCAACTGGCTCCTTCCGACAAGACGTGCGGTGCTGCGATATGTCAATCATCTGGGGTGGCACCTGGGGGGTCCAATCAGATTTCAGGGGGGTCCAGTGTTACCCCGGCCTCCCCTCTAGCTCCGCCCCTGCTCAGACCACTGGTATCCAACTGAAGGTTCGGGGGCCACTTCTTTTTATTTGGCCATCCAAAGCCTGGAAATAATATGTAGCAATAAAGTACTGTAACTTTTCTTACTATACGTAATTGTTTTTACTATTTTGTTTTCACAATTTTTTACTATATCTAGGGCTTCACGGTGGGTTAGTGCGTCTGCCTCACAATACGAAGTTCCTGCAGTCCTGGGTTCAAATCCAGGCTCGGGATCTTTCTGTGTGGAGTTCGCATGTTCTCCCCGTGAATGCGTGGGTTCCCCCCGGGTACTCCGGCTTCCTCCCACCTCCAAAGACATGCACCTGGGGATAGGCCCCTCCCACCTCCAAAGACATGGACCTGGGGATAGGCCACTCCCACCTCCAAAGACATGCACCTGGGGATAGGTTGATTGGCAACACTAAATGGTCCCTACTGTGTGAATGTTGTCTGTCTATCTGTGTTGGGCCTGCGATGAGGTGGCGACTTGTCCAGGGTGTACCCCGCCTTCCGCCCGATTGTTGCTGAGATAGGCGCCAGCGCCCCCCGCGACCCCAAAAAGGGAATAAGCGGTAGAAAATGGATGGATGGATGGATATTTCGGGAGGAAAAAAATATATGTACTCCATATAATCGCAAATGTTTACTTAAATATTGTCTAATTGTGCAAAAATATATTATTTAACAGTCAAACCATTTCAAAGCAAGTTATCCATTACATTTTGCAATGTAAAAGTAGCAACAGGTTTTATGGTAAAATTGTGTTTTTTACAGCATTTTTCTCTAAATTAAAAAAACATTCCTTTTTTAAACTGCAATAAACAATGGTATCATTTTGGCATTTACAATAACACACCAAAAAATCTACACTTCTTGATTTGTGTTAAATACAAACAAACTGGCAGTTCAGGTCAAAAGTTATTGTAAAATTGCAGTTTTTTTCATTTACAATAAAAAAAAAGTTAACTTTACAGTAAAATTCTGGCACATAGCGGTCTTTTTTTCTTTTTACCAAAAAAAACAGCAGTACTGTTTTTCCATTTCCAGTAATATACACTACATTTTGAGGTGAAATTATTGCAATTTACGATATTTTTTGGACATTTTCATTTTCCTGAGGGAACTCTCCTGAAGGAATCAATAAAGTACTATCTATCTATCCATCCATTTCCTACCGCTTGTCCCATACAGGATCACGGGGGGTGCTGGAGCCTATCCCAGCTGCACACAGGTGGAAATTTTACACCCAGAAATTCAGCTTATTTGCTGGAATTATTCTCCACTTAGGGGAGCGTCCTCACACTCTATGAATAAACAATTAGCTGCTCGTCAACCCAGAGACGCAACACAAGCCAATCAATCCCAAGATGATTGATATAGTCTTTAACAAAGGGCTGCACAAGCCACAACATCATAAATAAAATCTGCCAGGGGGGCTGGGCTTTTCAAAATCGCACAGCCACTGAACTATCGTATGTAGGAGAGAAAAGAAAAGACTTTGACAGCACACAAGATTTTTTTTAATTCCATATCAAACAAATTCAATAGCCAAAGCCCAAACACAGAGTCTTGCCTTTTGCACTTGTTAGTTCTCAGTAACATTTTGCCTGCAATTTTTCCTTGATTGTCCGCTTACAGTACAATTCAGCAGATTGCATATTTCTCTCCAGGGTTGAGGTAGCACTGGTTCAGTGTGTTCAACAGTCACAACGTGAGGTAAGTCGGCATACATTCCTGGCCCCTACAAAACATACGTCACACAAGAGTTCGGGGTCCAGCCGGACATTCCTGAGTTCAGAAACTTTCCAAGTCAAAACGAGGTAAATACGGCAATCTCATCACCACGGCGCCGTTGAACCGAAGATTTGATGCATTTAAGGCAGAACTCAATTAAATAAAAAAAAAAACAAGAAAACTAAATGTTTCTAACAAAAAAATCCCTCTAAATACAAAAGGTCCTGCGGTACCTGAGTGTATAAAATCCCTTCATGTCGCCATGGAAACTCCACTCACAGCAAGCAATGATATATAGTGTTTACATAATGGCAACTAAGTCATTGAGCTAAGGCTTTTTTGGTCTTCATTCACTTTGGCAGCACTATTGTTCAATCCACACATGAGAAACCAGCGACAACTATCAGAACATGACGGATGCTTAGCTCACAAACAAGGATGAACACGTTACACTAAGTCCGCACGCACACACGCACACACACACACACACACACACGCACACCATTGTCTTGACTATATTAATTTAAACAAAGTAAGGAGAAAAGAAGCAGACGTGTAGCGCACAGTTCATGTGGACTATGACAGAGTATAGAGCTCAATGAGAGAATGGGAGAAAGATGAGACTTAATTAGCTCCCTTTGAGGAGGTGGAGGAGGAGGATGAGGAGGGGCTGTGTGAGGAGGAGAAGGCACTGAAACCACTGGTTCCTGCCGGAGTCACGGCCTGGGACACCACCGGAGCTGCAGACTTCTGAGCAAACAATGTTCCTGTGCAAGACAAACATAGTACATTGTAATCATGGCTCAGTGCACACACACCACACAGACAAGACAAACATAGTACATTGTAATCATGGCTTGGTGCACACACACCACACAGGCAAGACAAACATAGTACATTGTAATCATGGCTCTGTGTACACACACCACACAGACAAGACAAACATAGTACATTGTAATCAAGGCTCGGTGCACACACACCACACAGGCAAGACAAACATAGAACATTGTAATCATGGCTCGGTGCACACACACCACACAGACAAGACAAACATAGTACATTGTAATCATGGCTCTGTGTACACACACTACAGAGACAAGACAAACATAGTACATTGTAATCATGGCTCGGTGCACACACACCACACAGACAAGACAAACATAGTACATTGTAATCATGGCTCTGTGTACACACACCACACAGACAAGACAAACATAGTACATTGTAATCATGGCTCGGTGCACACACACCACACAGACAAGACAAACATAGTACATTGTAATCATGGCTCTGTGTACACACACTACAGAGACAAGACAAACATAGTACATTGTAATCATGGCTCGGTGCACACACACCACACAGACAAGACAAACATAGTACATTGTAATCATGGCTCTGTGTACACACACCACACAGACAAGACAAACATAGTACATTGTAATCATGGCTCGGTGCACACACACCACACAGACAAGACAAACATAGTACATTGTAATCATGGCTCAGTGCACACACACCACACAGACAAGACAAAGATATTACATTGTAATCATGGCTCCGTGCACACACACCACACAGACAAGACAAAGATAGTACATTGTAATCATGGCTCGGTGCACACACACCACACAGACAAGACAAAGATAGTACATTGTAATCATGGCTCCGTGCACACACACCACACAGAAGCAGTCAAGTCGGCACGTTGGGTAAATGGTCAATAAAAACAATAAATGATGATTTGCAAATCCTTTTTAACTTATATTCAATTCCATAGACTGCAAAGACAAAATACTTAACATTTGAGCTGAGAAACATATTTTGTTTTTGCAAATAATTAGAGATGTCCGATAATGGCTTTTTTGCCGATATCCCATATTCCGATATTGTCCAACTCTTAAATACCAATTCCGATATCAACCAATACAATATATACAGTGGTGGAATCACCACATTATTATGCCTCATTTTGTTGTGATGCTCCGCTGGATGCATTAAACTATGTAACAAGACCCCCCTCATAGGCATTCACATTGACATTCCACTGGGTTGAGTTTTTCCTTGCCCTTATGTGGGATCTGAACCGAGGATGTCGTTGTGGCTTCTGCAGCCCTTTGAGACACTTGTGATTTAGGGCTATATAAATAAACACTGATTGATTGATTGAACAAGATTTTCCAAAATAAATCCACTCGAGGGCAAGGAAAAACTCAACCCAGTAGGGACGTCGTGGCGCAGTAGGAGAGTGACCGTGCGCAACCCGCAAGACACTTCACCCTTGCTCCTGATGGGTGCTGGTTAGCGTCTTGCATGGCAGCTCCCTCCATCAGTGTGTGAATGTGTGTGTGAATGTGGAAGTAGTGTCAAAGTGCTTTGAGTACCTTGAAGGTAGAAAAGCGCTATACAGGTACAACCCATTTATTTATTTATTTATAAGTTATGGAAACAAATGCCAACATGGCACTGCCATATTTATTATTGAAGTCACAAAGTGCATTATTTTTTTTAACATGCCTCAAAACAACAGCTTGAAATTTGGGACATGCTCTCCCTGAGAGAGCATGAGGAGGTTAAGGTGGGCGGAGTTGGGGGGGGTGGGGTTGAGGTGAGAAGGTAGGGGTAGCCGAGGTTGTATATTGTAGCGTCCCGGAAGAGTTAGTGCTGCAAGGGATTATGGGTATTTGTTCTGTTGTGTTTATGTTGTGTTACGGTGCAGATGTTCTCCCGAAATGTGTTTGTCATTCTTGTTTGGTGTGGGTTCACAGTGCGGCGCATATTTTTAACAGTGTTAAAGTTGTTTATACGGCCACCCTCAGTGTGACCAGTATGCCATGCATTCACTTGTGTGTGTGAAAAGCCGTAGATATTATGTGATTGGACTGGCATGCAACGGCAGTGCCTTTAAGGTTTATTGGCGCTCTGTACTTCTCCCTACGTCCGTGTACCACTCTGTATAGCGGTCATGAGTTTTACTTTTTGAAACTGATACCGATAATTTCTGATATTACATTTTAAAGCACTTATCAGCCGATAATATCGGCAGTCCGACATTATCGGACATCTCTACAAATAATCATTACCTTAGAATTTAATGGCAGCAACATATTGCAAAAATGTTGTCACAGGGGCATTTTTACCAGTGTGTTACATGGCCTTTCCTTTTAACAACACTCAGTAAAGGTTTGGGAACTGAGGAGACACATTTTTGAAGCTTTTCAGGTGGAATTCTTTCCCATTCTTGTTTGATGTACAGCTTAAGTTGTTCAACAGCCCGGGGTCTCCGTTGTGCTATTTTAAGTTTTCATAATCCCGAGATGGCGGCGCCCGGACGGGCTGCGACCTCGAGGAGCTCCTGCTAAAGATGGAACATTTGGCAGAAATACCGGACAATTCTACAAACTTTATGGCTGGCTCACATCGTGGTCACTCCGTGATCACGTACGACCGCCAGACACTTCTGGATGTGGACATATCGGGCCGTTTTGGACTGATAGACGCGTGCTTGCTAGACGTGCTAACTAGCATGGGAATAATTCGGTGGCTACATCCAGCGGCCTGTGAAGCAGGGGAGTATAGTAGCAGCGGGGGCCGTCTACGGAGCAGACGCCAGCGGTGTGATCGGAAACGCGGATGCCGAGCGGGGCTAAAAACAAAGCAGAAGGCTAATCCCCACAGAACACCACTTCCCTCCATCCTGAAGCCGGATTTAAATGGAAGATGCGAGACTACTGGTCTGGGTAAGGAGTCAGTTAAATTAGAACAAGTTTTTTCTGCTTTGAGTGTTTCAGAGTTGGACATGTGTTTTACTGAGGTGGCTAACTATGATGCGTGCAGTTTATCAAAGCAACAAACAAACAATCGGAAAATCCCCGTTACTGAGGTGGTTAACCATGATGCGTGCAGTTTATCAAAGCAACAATCAAACAATCGGAAAATTCCCGTCGTATCAATTCCTAGATATGGTCGTAATTATACTAAATGCACTGGGCACAATAAACACAACATTATTAATATTGCTACTACGGATAATTTGATCAAAAATTCCCTAAAACAGCCCACTACCTATAATATAGGTTTTTTAAACATAAGATCATTGTCTCCCAAAACGTTGTTAGTTAATGATATTGTCAGAGACAACAATCTTAACGTCATCGGTCTCAGCGAAACCTGGCTTAAACCAAACAAATTTTTTGCGCTAAATGAGGCATGTCCTCCTAACTTTACACATGCGCATATTGCCCGTCCTCTTAAAAGGGGTGGGGGGGTCGCATTAATATACAACGAAAACTTTAACCTTAGTCCTAACATAAATAATAAATATAAATCGTTTGAGGTGCTTACTATGAGGTCTGTCACACCGCTGCCTCTACACCTGGCTGTTATCTACCTGTTCGGACTTTATCAATGAATTCTCAGAGTTCGTTGCTGATCTAGTGACACACGCCGATAATATAATCATAATGGGGGACTTTAATATCCATATGAATACCCCATCGGACCAACCGTGCGTAGCGCTCCAGACTATAATTGATAGCTGTGGTCTCACACGAATAATAAATGAACCCACGCAACGCAACGGTAATACGATAGACCTAGTGCTTGTCAGGGGTATCACCGTTTCCAAAGTTACGGTACTCCCGTATACTTAAGTATTGTCCTATCATTACCTTATAAAATTCGAGGTTGAGACGCATGTTTGTCAAACTAATAATAATAATAACTGCTATAGCAGCCACAACATTAATACGGCCACAACGACAACTCTTGCTGACCTACTGCCCTCGGTAATGGCACCATTCCCAAAATATGTGGGCTCTATTGATAACCTCACTAACAACTTTAACGACGCCCCGCGCGAAACCATTGATAACATAGCACCGCTAAAGTTAAAAAAGGCTCCAAAAACGCGCACCCCGTGGTTTACAGAAGAAACTAGAGCTCAGAAATTATTATGTAGAAAGCTGGAATGCAAATGGCGCACGACTAAACTTGAGGTGCACCATCAAGCATGGAGTGATAGTTTAATAACTTATAAACGCATGCTTACCTAAGCTAAAGCTAAATATTACTCAAATCTCATCCACCGTAATAAAAACGATCCTAAATTTTTGTTTAGTACGGTAGCATCGCTAACCCAACAAGGGACCCCTTCCAGTAGCTCCACCCACTCAGCTGATGACTTTATGCAATTCTTTAGTAAGAAAATTGAAGTCATTAGAAAGGAGATTAAAGACAATGCGTCCCAGCTACAACGGGGTTCTATTAACACTGATACGATGGTGGTGTGCCTCTGCATTTTTTCAACGCCAAAAATGTGCCTTGGCTCAAAAAAGGTTGAAAAACATTGTGCTAGTGCACGTTTTTGTCTTTAAAAAAGTGTTGTTGTTTTTAAAACTTGCGATCGTCATGCAGTCTGGTACAGTTGAAAGTATTGTGCAAATTTGCTGTGCACACAGGTCAATGATCAGGTGAACCTACCAGAGTACACGGTGCCGTTGACTTGAACCGACACACTAATACTGGCTGCTCCATTAGTGGAGATACTCAGGGACAAATCCTGTTTGCTCTCTGTGGAAAAACAACAAGAGATATTTCCATTAACTGGGAGCTCCAGTAATGATGAAATAGCCTTGCACACACACACACACACACACACACACACACACACACACACACATACACACACACACATACGCACACACATACGCACACACATACGCACACACATACGCACACACCATGACCATTGTTGAGTTTGAGGTTGACAGGGTTGAGGTGGGAGGCCATGGCCAGCAGGTTTTGTTGGAGCGCCTGCTGCATGAGGCGCTGCTGCTCCTCTGCCAGACGCATCATCTTCTTCTCTGGAGCATCTGCACCTCGCTCCAGCCTCTCTCGGAGATGCTCCAGAGTGGCAGCTTGAGCCAACTGCTGCTGCTGCTGCTGCTGCTGCTGGCCCAGAGCTACAGCCATGGGAAGCCGGCTGGGCATCATGGGAGTTGAGCTTTCACCTGAGCAGCAGAGTCAAAGTGTATTTAACATGACAGTGACAACAGCTAGCAATGTTTTCATACTTGCGTGCTTCTTTAAAATCGGGCTGGCTGACTGACTGGAGGCCATGCGTCCAGACACGGGGGTGTGAATGGTGGGCGAGGAAAGGAGTGCGTGCTGAGCGGCGTTTGGAGACGGCGAGTAGCGGTACAGGCTGTTGGTGTAGCTGGGACGCCGACCTTCTCTGCGATTACTGTCTATTGCAGCCTGCAGCTCCCCTGGAGAGCTCAGACCTCTCTTTTCACACTCAAAGGGGTACAGGTACTTCATATACCTGCAAAGTATTTTCACAGTCCAGTAGTTAACATTTTTGGAACCACTTTACTAGATTGCTTTTACTCAGAAATATGCTTTTGACCTACAGTGCAGGCCGAAAGTTTAGACACGCCTTCCAATTCAATGTGTTTTCTTTATTTCCATGACTATTTACAATGTAGATTGTCAAATTGTCGCAGTTATGCATTTAAGTCTCATCTTATAACTCATTTGTATACTCTAGCCTTTAAATATACCCCCTTTTTAGACCAGTTGATCTGACGTTTCTTTTCTGCTCTGTCTCCCTCTCCCTTGTGGAAGGGGGGACACAGGTCCCGTGGCCATGGATGAATTGCTGGCTGTCCAGAGTCAAGACCCGGGGTGGACCACTCGTCTGTGCATCATTTGGGGACATCTCTGCTCTGCTGACCTGTCTCCAGTCCAGATGGTCTCCTGCTGGCCTCAGTATGGACTGGACTCTCGCTATTATATTAGATCCACTATGGACTGGACTCTCACACTATTATGTTAAATCCACTATGGACTGGACTCTCACACTATTATGTTAAATCCACTACGGACTGGACTCTCACACTATTATGTTGGATCCACTATGGACTGGAGTCTCACACTATTATGTTAGATCCACTATGGACTGGACTCTCACACTATTATGTTAGATACACTATGGACTGGACTCTCACTATTATGTTAGATCCACTATGGACTGGACTCTCACTATTATGTTAGATCCACTATGGACTGGACTCTCACAGTATTATGTTAGATCCACTATGGACTGGACTTTCACAATATTATGTTAGATCCACTATGGACTGGCCTCTCACACTATTATGTTGGATCCACTATGGACTGGACTCTCACTATTATGTTAGATCAACTTTGGACAGACTCTCACTATTATGTTAGATCCACTATGGACTGGACTCTCACTATTATGTTAGATCAACTTTGGACAGACTCTCACTATTATGTTAGATCCCCTATGGACTGGACTCTCTCACTATTATGTTAGATCCACTATGGACTGGACTTTCACAATATTATGTTAGATCCACTATGGACTGGACACTCACGCTATTATGTTAGATCCACTTTGGACAGACTCTCACTATTACGTTAGATCCACTATGGACTGGACTCTCTCACTATTATGTTAGATCCACTATGGACTGGACTTTCACAATATTATGTTAGATCCACTATGGACTGGACACTCACGCTATTATGTTAGATCCACTTTGGACAGACTCTCACTATTATGTTAGATCCACTATGGACTGGACTCTCTCACTATTATGTTAGATCCACTATGGACTGGACTTTCACAATACTCTGTTAGATCCACTATGGACTGGACACTCACGCTATTATGTTAGATCCACTTTGGACAGACTCTCACTATTATGTTAGATCCACTATGGACTGGACTCTCTCACTATTATGTTAGATCCACTATGGACTGGACTTTCACAATATTATGTTAGATCCACTATGGACTGGCCTCTCACACTATTATGTTGGATCCACTATGGACTGGACTCTCACTATTATGTTAGATCAACTTTGGACAGACTCTCACTATTATGTTAGATCCACTATGGACTGGACTCTCACTATTATGTTTGATCAACTTTGGACAGACTCTCACTATTATGTTAGATCCACTATGGACTGGACTCTCTCACTATTATGTTAGATCCACTATGGACTGGACTTTCACAATATTATGTTAGATCCACTATGGACTGGACACTCACGCTATTATGTTAGATCCACTTTGGACAGACTCTCACTATTACGTTAGATCCACTATGGACTGGACTCTCTCACTATTATGTTAGATCCACTATGGACTGGACTTTCACAATATTATGTTAGATCCACTATGGACTGGACACTCACGCTATTATGTTAGATCCACTTTGGACAGACTCTCACTATTATGTTAGATCCACTATGGACTGGACTCTCTCACTATTATGTTAGATCCACTATGGACTGGACTTTCACAATACTCTGTTAGATCCACTATGGACTAGACACTCACGCTATTATGTTAGATCCACTTTGGACAGACTCTCACTATTATGTTAGATCCACTATGGACTGGACTCTCTCACTATTATGTTAGATCCACTATGGACTGGACTTTCACAATACTCTGTTAGATCCACTATGGACTGGACTCTCACACTATTATGTTGGATCCACTATGGACTGGACTTTCACAATATTATGCTAGACCCCCTCGACGTCCATTGCACCGGTCTCCCTAGAGAAGGGGCGGAGGAGTGTCTGCGGTCCTCTCCAAGGTTTCTTATTGTCATCCCACTGGGTTGAGTTATTCTTTGCCCTGATGTGGGATCTCAGCGGAAGATGTGGTTGTGGCTTGTGCAGCCCTTTGAGACACTTGTGGTTTAGGGCTATATAAGTAAACAATGATTGATTGACATGATGGTCAATCAATCATCCATCCATCCATTTTCTACCGCTTATTCCCTTTCGGGGTCGCGGGGGGCGCTGGCGCCTATCTCAGCTACAATCGGGCGGAAGGCAGGGTACACCCTGGACAAGTCGCCACCTCATGGCCCTGCGATGAGGTGGCGACTTGTCCAGGGTGTACCCTGCCTTCCGCCCGATTGTAGCTGAGATAGGCGCCAGCGCCCCCCGCGACCCCGAAAGGGAATAAGCGGTAGAAAATGGATGGATGGATGATTGATTGACCATCATGTGTCTCTGGAGCGTGAGCACTCCTCTCTCTCAGCCAAGTGTGGAACTTCGCCACTTTTAAAACATTCTGAATAAAATGTTACATAATGCTCCCAAAACGGTGATGTGTGTTGATAAATCACATTGCGTGTGTTGTATAATATATTTGCATTTACTCCTCCGAGCATTGTGGGCATTTGGATGATCGGCATATATTTTGCACGATGATGAAAACGGACCGCAGGCCTTCTTCCGCTTACGTAAGAGACGCAAACCATTTAGCACGGTCACACCGCGGTGAGGGAGGTCTTGTCTTGGTTTTTTCTGTCTTGTGAATTGCATGTTTTAGTTTGAAAAGTAACTCTCCTCTGGTTTCAGGTCACTTGCCCTTCCTTTTGTGTCATCAGTCTGACGTCATCTCTGATCCCCGATTGTTTCCACCTGTTCCCCATTACCCTCATGTGTCTTATAAGCCCACGCCTCCCTTTGTTCTGTGCCAGATTGTCTCCAAGCATTACCTCGTCTTTTGTTTCAATATCTTGATCCTGAATTCCCTTGTTGATATTTGGAGTTTTCTTTTTCTCCTCCTCAGCAGAGTGGTTTTGGTTATTTCGTTTTGCAGCCGCACTGGTGAGTTTGCAGTTTTTTCTTACAGTTCTTCCTTTTTATCAATTTTTGTGAGTTACGCCTTCTGTTAACCTTTTTTAGGTAAGAGTCAGTGTAGACGTTTTACAGCCATTGTTTCTCCTTTTGAAGAGTTTTTTGTTTACGATTAATTTCATTGAGTATAGATAGGTTGATTGGCAACACTAAATGGTCCCTAGTGTGTGAATGTTGTCTGTCTATCTGTGTTGGCAACTTGTCCAGGGTGTACCCCGCCTTCCGCCCCATTGTAGCTGAGATAGGCGCCATCTCCCCCTGCGACCCCAAAAGGGAATCAGCGGTAGAAAATGGATGGATGGATATCCTGCGCCAGGTATACAGGTAGTTCCTTATTGTTTTTGTGTTTCCTCCTTTCGGAAGTGATTTTCGATTGTTCCTTTTTGTGGAACATTTTTTTGCTGACTATTCAGGTTATAGCCTATGTTGATTTACCCTGACTCTGGAGGTGAAAATAAACTTTCAAAATAAAAGCCTGCCGGTGTGGAGAGGCGGAGCCGACGGTCCGACAGAGCGGCAGGGCACGCTGGAGCCCAGCCCAAGATGGCGGCGAGGAGGCGGAGATGGCGAGCGCGCGGCGAGGCGGGAGCGACGCCACAAGCCAGATCAGGTGCGTGGATCGCGCACCTGGATACAATTAATGAATCCTCTCGCACTGTTAAAAGGGGCGGCAGCTGTGAACGTGGGGGAGAGAGGTGGAGAAACGAGGAAAGAACAAGAGGGAGAGACGAGAGAACAAACAACAGCTCATGCAACAAGGAGGAGACAGAGAGCAAGAGGCAGACAAAAACGACGTGGACGGCTGAAAAGCTACACGGAAGAGCGAGCAGTGAGAGCGCGGACGGCTGCAAAGCAACCCGCAAAAGACTTGTCTTATTTGCATGAATACAGAAGTCTACACCTGCGAGCAAATGTTTGTGCTTGGTGGTCCATGGAACCCGCACGACGGCTTGAGTCTGTCACAGCCAGATTGTTCCCTACTCTGCATCTGAGTCCCATGTTTGACCAAGCCTGACAAGCACACATTGAGTAGATCCGCCTTTCGTGTGCTATCCAGTTTGCATGTAAAATATTAAGTACATCAAGCCCCACGTTATACTTCTGCAGTGATCTTTGTGACTCAACAGTAATATACATATAAAACAGACATATAATTCAAATACAATAATATTGCAGTAGGACGACTTTGTTCCAAATTATAGCAGAAAGTAAAACCTAAATGGCAAAATGTTCCAACACTGGAACTACAAACCCGGTGGACCACTAGAATGACACTCACATGTACTACAGGATCTGTTTAATGCTAATTGTACAACCCAGCACAAGTTATCACTATCAATATGTGCAATTTTGGAACACACCTCATTTAATTGTTGTTTTCTGACTCTGCAGGAAAACGTGTATTTCAATCAATCAATCAATCAATGTTTATTTATATAGCCCCAAATCACAAATGTTTCAAAGGACTGCACAAATCATTACGACTACAACATCCTCGGAAGAACCCACAAAAGGGCAAGAAAAACTCACACCCAGGGGGCAGGGAGAATTCACATTCAGTGGGACGCCAGTGACAATGCTGACTATGAGAAACATCTCACCACTAAAACTTATGTTAATCATGTTATTATCCAGCTTGGTCCACAAGGCCCGGGGGAGACTCACTCAACACAGTGATTTTTCAGCGGTATGGGTCTAAATTGTTGAATTGTAAAAAATGATTTCCTCAGCTTTCAAATCAATTACTCATGATTATTCAAACCATCACCAAAAGTTGCCATTTCACTGTATTAAGAGAAAGATACATGACTGCTCACAAAGTTAACATTTTTATTACAACCTTTTTCCCTTTCGATACGACACGGTCTTGACCGATACTGATATAATACGATACATCAACAGGAATCACATACATGGTTGCATTATTTTATTGTGTTGGATGTTAGAAAACGCTGAATAAAGGGAGATGAGTCAGAGAACTAAGGTAGGTATGAAAAGACTTACTGGCCATACTATTTCATTAAATTAAAAGCAGGATGCAGGAAGTTGAATGATGCGGACACGTTTGTTACTGGATAAAGTTCTGTCTTTAGACTTTGTATACTGTAAGTAATCTGCAGTTATAATTATGTATTACTTGTTTATTTTGACAAGATGTCGTGTTTCAATTAAAAGACACTTCTTACATAGGTCTAACTTGTGTGCTATTGCATGCTTAGTTGTTGTGTAGCTGCTAGCTCCTATTAGCCAATAGCTTACCGTGTTGACCTTTTGTACATGACTGGACTAAAATACAAGAAAAGACCAACTTTGTGTGCTATTTGGAGGACATTTAGACGTTAACTGGCTATCCAGTATGCACAAGTAAACACGCTACAGGGTTGTGAGTGTCGAACTTATGTCGGAGATTTCAGATGCAGGCCGATATCATCTGATACTTGTTTTTTTGTTGATTTCAGACCAATAGTCAATATAAATGTCGGAGAGAGACATCCCTATTAAACATGCTGTGTTATTATCAGTGTTCGTAATAACAATATTATATAATAACAATGTTAGTAATGTCGTTACATTTACTAGAAATGAGTAATATAATTCATTACTTTTAGGTCCTTAACAACACCATTGTCACGCTACATTGGACATGGTGTTGTTTATGTCGACATCAAGACAGCATCATAAGTGCAGTAAGTTCAATGCAGGAAAATATATTTTCACGAGCACTAAACTGACTTTAATATCAAACAGGAAGGGGCACCATCCCACTGTGACACAGCAGACAACAGCATATGCACACGTACACGATGGGAATGTTGAACAGCAAAGCAATGATTGAAGTGACAAACTTGCCAACCAAACAATACCCCGTTTGTTGACAAAAAGATATGACAGCCATCGAAGAACATACAATCTCTTTATTAAGCCAAGGTAACACAATCCACTGAAAGGATTCAAAAGCGGCGGCGTCAAAGGCGAAAAAGTGCGCTGCTAACTGCTGAAGCTAAAATACACAGCTCCGTCAAAACCCTCTGTGGAGGGGGACGTGGCCTGCGGGCCTGCCGCGGAACAGGATGTGCAAGGACCGGCCTCGAAGACAGCGGCAGGTGAGTGGATGGCCCAGATGGGCCTTGTTATCTGATCACCTGTCTCCTTTATTAGCAGCAGCCGGTACGAGACACATTGTTGGAGTTGGAGTGGGAACCAGAGCGAGAAAGAACGGACTCGGAAAAGAAAGACTTTGTGCTGGAAAGCAGAAGACTGTCTGATATCTATGAAAATAAATCAGTGTTATAACCTGAATCCCGGGCTCTCCTGGCAGTGTGTGGTGTTCCGCTGTACCCACTAGAGGGCAACCTCAACACCCTCTATGATGTCACACGTCACTAGGCAACAGGCCCTGCCTTTTAAAAGGCAGACAGCGCACACTTATATTGAACGTCTCTCAAATTCATATGCCAGATATTTAAAGTTGTTTTTTAAGTAACGTATAACTTACTTTCTCTAGTAATTACATTTATAAAAGAGTAATTCACTTACTTTTTTGATAAAGTAAGAACGATAATTAATTACTTTTTGAAAAGTAATTTTCAGAACACTGATTATCATTAACATTTTCCATCTACCCATTTTCTACCGCTTGTCCTTTTCGGGTCGTGGGGGTTGCTGGGGCCTATCTCAGCTGCATTTGGGCGGAAGGCGATCTACACCCTGGACAAGTCGCCATCTCAGCACAGGGCCAACACAGACAGACACATTCACACTCACATTCACACACTAGGAACCATTTAGTGTTGCCAATCAACCTATCCCCAGGTGCATGTCTTTGGAGGTGGGAGGGGCCTATCTCCAGGTGCATGTCTTTGGAGGTGGGAGGGGCCTATCCCCAGGTGCATGTCTTTGGAGGTGGGAGGGGCCTATCTCCAGGTGCATGTCTTTGGAGGTGGGAGGGGCCTATCCCCAGGTGCATGTCTTTGGAGGTGGGAGGGGCCTATCCCCAGGTGGATGTCTTTGGAGGTGGGAGGGGCCTATCCCAGGTGCATGTCTTTGGAGGTGGGAAGAAGCCGGAGTACTCAGAGGGAACCCACGCAGTCACGGGGAGGACATGCAAACTCCACACAGAAAGATCCCGAGCGCAGGATCGAAGCCAGGACCTTCGTATTGTGAAGCAGACGCACTAACCCCTCAACCACCGTACTGCCCATTTGGAAAAAATTCATGTATGTAAATAAAAATGTACAAAATCTTTTGTACCAGAATAAATCTGCGGTTTATAGTCCCGTACGATTTATATATTGAATCTGTTTAGCTGATTGAGAGCTAGCCTGCGCAGCTAACGGATCAACAACAATGACTTCTGTTTTGTTTGATCTGCCGTTTTACTGCCGTGTTGCAGACACCGTTTTGCAACAATTACTGTATATGTAAACAAACATTTACAATATATTCTCTACTAGTATGTATCTGCGGCTTATTGTCCAGTACAATTTATATATTGAGTCTGTTTAGCTGAATGAGAGCTAGCCTGCGCAACTAGCAGATCCATGACGATGACTTCTGTTTTGTTTGATCCTCCATTTTACTGCCGTGTTGCAGACACCGTTTGTAAAAAAAATAATGTACATGTATGTAAACAAACATTTACAAAATCTTCTGCACCAGTATTTATCTGCGGCTTATAGTCCAGTGCAATTTATATATTGAGTCTGTTTGATAAAATAAATAAATACTTTTTATACGGCCCTTGAGTCAATAAGAAAACAAACATTGATATTGTTGGTAATGACAGTTAAGACACCTACTGTGTGCGCAGAGTAAAAGCTGCACTGGTTATGGATGTGGGCAGGTTGAGACCTCTGGTGATCTCCCTCCAAATCTTCTTGTTGATGACCTCCACCAGGCCTCCCTTCTCGGTCACCAGCTTATAAAGTTTGTACAGGTCCAGCACCTGTTTGGCCATGATGGGTATGCGGTTCACAGGAGTCCCTGAATTAAATACACAAACAATCATTGCAGCAACACAGATTTCTTCAGTCGCAAGTGGAAATTTCACCAAAAATATAAAAGATCTGATCCTATCTGATTTGCTCCCCACCATTATTGTCAGGTAAAAAAAAAAAAAGACTCTGCAGTCTTTTAATGCTGCTTATTTCTGCTGAATGGGGGTTGGGGATAATTCCACAGCAACAGCTTTGTTTGTAATTGATTTGAGCACCACTGCGTGGGGGTGGGGCGGCTGAGCAGCAGTGGCTGCCAATCACGAGGTTGACAACTATCCCTGCAGCTCCAGGTCCGTGGTCAAGCCATTTAATAAAGGAGGCTAAATACAAGTTGTAGAAACAAGATTACTCGGGGCTAAGCATGAACACATGCAGGATTAGCTCCAGCGTGATCTCCGAGTTTACATGGCTGACATTATAAGACTTTTATCACACATTATACTTGAATAGATATATTTTTAACCCAATATAATATTTTAGAAAGCTAAGGACAAGCGGTTTGAAACTCCCTTTCCTACTCTCTACTGTATGTTAACAGTAGTCAAAGATCTTCTAAATCACAGTAGTGCACTGCTATCTTTAAAGACCAACTGCATTAACCAAAAGTGTCTAAAATGTTTCCAGCAAACACCGCAAATTGTATGTTACAGACACTAAAAGCAAAGCAATCCTATGGAGGTCAATACATGCCAAACTAGGGTTGTACGGTATACCAGTACTAGTGTAGTATCGCGGTACTATCCATATTTTTGGGTACTAATGAATCAAAAACGGTACTATACTCTGTTTGAAAAGTACCGGTTCACGGGCATGATGACATGGTTTTACGAGCAGAGGAGCATGTTCGGCAGTGCACAATCATGGAGTAATTACAAGCAGACACAGTGTGTAGACAGAAAAGGGAGAACGGACGCATTTTGGCCAAAAAATTGACGATAAAGGTGAAGTTATCACACTGAAAAGCCCTCAGGAAGAGGTGCTTTAAGACATGGCTAGCTAGCTAGGATGCCTACTTCTAAATCACTAATCCTCGTCTCCATGGCAACAACTAAAGTAAGTTTCTTACAAGTATCATCCCTGCAGGACAAGGAATAGCTAAACATGCTTCAGTACACACCGTAGGAGGTTACAATAGCTGACCGACGTCACCGCTAACAAAAGCTAGCACTCCTGAATGTAAACAAACGCCATGGGGGGATCTACACCTGACATCCACTGTAATGATACCAAGTACAAGAGTGTTTCTAGTCAATACTCCTATGAAAATTTATATTATGTTTATAAACTCAGGAAATCCGTCCCTGGACACATGAGGACTTTGAATATGACCAATGTATGATCCTGTAACTACTTGGTATCAGATCGATTGATAGTCCTGGGCATGACGTTTAAGTGCATCTGGCAGTGGAGGCTCCTCTATGGGGTCTTGGGGCACTAGGAGGTGACCCCCTTTACTACTGTTACCCCAGGTGGCCCTTGGCAAAGGCCTAGTACCTGAATGCCCCCTAGCCAGGGATACGGTGAAGACCTCAAGGGCAGAGCAGGCGGGAGAAGGTATATGTAAGAACCACCACAACGGCTGCGATGGCAGAAGAAGGCACCCCCACATCCATGTGGGCCCAGTTATGGGGAAATAACAACCCAAGACCTCAACGGTGGAACAGGCGGAGGATGATTGCTAACCCCTATGGAGCGTCACACCGGCTGGGATGGCGGATGAAGTATCCAAGCAAGAGAAGAATAAGTGATTACAACATTTTAACAGAAGTGTAACTAGAATGTGTTAAAAGAGAAAATAAGCAGATATTAACAGTAAATGAACAAGTTGATTAATAATTAATTTCCTCCCACTTGTCCCTCATAGTTTTGACAAAAATAATAGAAAGGAAAATTACACAATATGGTACTGCCTATGTCAGCAGCTGTCATGTTTCGTGGTCTGGATTATGTTTTCTGTTGTTTTGAACTCCATTAGTTCCTGTTTTTTGGTGCACTCTTGTTTGTTTTGCTTGCCATGGTGACTTATGATTTTCACCTGCCGCTGGTGTTCGGACGCTCACCTGGCTCTAATCATGAGACTAATTAAACTGCCCTTGCCAGTCAGTCGGTCTGGCGACATTGCCAGTTTTCATGCCATAGTTGATGCTGCTCTTTTCATGTTTAGTTCACGCTGCTCTGTTAATGCCATAGTTCATGCTGCTCGTATTTCATGCCACAGTAAGTCTTGTTTTGTTCCAAGCCATAGTTTATGTTGTTTGTTTCATGCCACAGTTTCGTGTTTTTTTCCATGTCGTAGTTTATGTTTGTTCCCTATTTTGATAACAAATCATTAAAAATGTTTCTACCTTAACGTCTGGTTCGAAATAGTCCATTTACATCCCAGGAGAACAAACCCTGCAGCAAGCTGCATAAACCCCCACGTCTTGACAGCAGCTAAATTAGGAGCCTTTTTTAAAGTTGTCTCGTATGTTCACTATTTTATTTAAGGACAACAATTGCAATAAGAAACATATGTTTATTGTACAATAAGATTTTTTTGTTAAAATAGAGCCAATAATGGCATTTTTTGTGGTCCCCTTTATTTAGAAAAGTACCGAAAAGTATCAAAATACATTTTGGTACGGGTACCAAAATATTGGTATTGGGACAACCCTAGTACACAAAACATTATTTTATTTGGCATCGCTCAACTTAATATGCTCCTAGAGTTTTATGTTCTCTGTTAACTTGTCACTGCCAAGCATGTTGTAGAATTCTGTTAAACATTAAAGGCCTATTGAAATGACATTTTCTTATTCAAACAGGGATAGCAGGTCCTTTCTATGTGTCATACTTGATCATTTGGGGATATTGCCATATTTTTGCTGAATGGATTTAGTAGAGAACATCGACGATAAAAATCGCAACTTTTGGTCGCTAATAAAAAAGCCTTGCCTGTACCGGAAGTAGCAGACGATAACCGTGTGACGTCACGGGTTGTGGAGCTCCTCACATCTGAACATTGTGTACAATCATGGCCACCGGCAGTTAGAGCGATTCGGACCGAGAAAGCGACGATTTCCTCATTAATTTGAGCTGGGATGAGAGATTCGTGGATGAGGAAAGAGAGAGTGTAGGACCAGAAAAAAAAAAAAAAAAGACGAGGGCAGTGGGAGCGATTCAGATGTTATTAGACACCTTTACTAGTGGAGCCGAGTGTCCTGGCTTCGCCTACACAGTGTACTTATATAATAAAATAATAAACGGGAGACATTAGAGCAGATCCGGTAGCCACCGCTTCGTTAATGTGAACTCCTTTACACCTCTCTCTCCACAACCACACACCCTACGTCACAGCCCCACGGCAACTCTGAAAGGACAAAACTCCTCCTCCTCACACTCTCTGTTAACTTGGGACACCCTGAACTGTTTGTTACACTAGGATAATTCTGGAAAATCCTTTTTCTGCTTATTGTGTTACTAGTGTTTTAGTGAGATTATAAGGTGGTACCGAAAGTCGGAGGGGTGTGGCCACAGGTGTGTTGACCGCCAGTGTCTCCGTGGGAAGCCACGTTTCCCGACGAGGCAAGGCAGCCGGGCTGAGATTTTTTTCCCCCCCTCCTCCAATGTGTAAGCATCCGACAGTCGGGGGCGGTCGGTGGTAGGAGGCAAGAGAGTCCACAGCTGCAGGAAGAACGACGCAAACTCTCCGCTCATGTCTAAGGTAAGAGCCGACTTATTGCCACCATTTTCTCACCGAAACATGCCGGTTGACATGTGGTAGGGAACCATGTTCGCTTGACCGCTCTGTCCCATAATAAAGCTTCCAAGTCGTCTTTCGGGAATGTAAACATGAAACACTGGCTGTGTTTGTGTTGCTAAAGGCAGCTGTAATACACCGCTTCCCACCTCCATCTTTCTACTTTGACTTCTCGACTATTCATTGAACAAATTGCAAAAGATTCAGCAACAAAGATGTCCAGAATACTGTGTAATCATGCGATTAAAGCAGATGACTTATAGCTGGGATCGGTACTGAAACAAAATGTCCTCTACAATCCGTGACGTCACGTGCACGCGTCATCATACCGCGACGTTTTCAGCAGGATAATTCACGCAAAATCTTAAATTGGAATTTAGTAAACTAACCCGGCCGTATTGGCATGTGTTGCAATGTTAATATTTCATCATTGATATATAAACTATCAGACTGTGTGGTCGCTAGTAGTGGCTTTCAGTAGGCCTTTAAAGTGGAACATTATCACAATTTCAAAAGGGTTAAAAACAATAAAAATCAGTTCCCAGTGGCTTGTTGTATTTTTTGAAGTTTTTTTCAAAATTTTACCGGTCTCGGAATATCCCTAAATAAAGCTTTAAAGTGCCTTATTTTCGGCTCTCTGCGAAGACACTGGCCACTTCCCTGTGACGTCACACAGTGCTGCCAATGTAAACAAACAATGGGAATACCACAGCAAGATATAGCGACATTAGCTCGGATTCATCAATCAATCAATCAATCAATCAATGTTTATTTATATAGCCCTAAATCACAAATGTCTCAAAGGGCTGCACAAGCCACGACAACATCCGGGGATCAGCGCCCACCATAGTGGATCTAATGTAATAGTGAGAGTCCAGTCCATTGTGGATCTAACATAATAGTGAGAGTCCAGTCCATTGTGGATCTAACATAATAATGAGAGTCCAGTCCATAGTGGATCTAACATAAAAGTGTGAGAGTCCAGGCCATACTTGGATTTCAGCGACTTAAGCAATTCAACAGATTACGCGTGTATTGAAACAGATGGTTGGAGTATGAAAGTATTGAAGAAGAAACTGAAGCTATTGAGCGAATAGCTATTGACGCTATTCATAGCCATAGCATGGCCGAATAGCTCTGTTAGCATCGCCGGTAAAATGTGTGGACCAAACGATCAGGACTTTCGCATCTTTTGACACTGGAGCAACTTAAATCCGTCGATTGGTATGTGTTTTTTTCGCATTAAATGTGGGTAGATAGAAACGTAATATAGTTGCAAATGCATCTACAGGTTATCCATACATCTCTGTGCCATGTCTGTTTTAGCACCGCCGGTAAATAGCATGTTAGCATCAATTAGCTGGCAGTCAACATCAACAAAACTCATCTTTGTGATTTCGTTGACTATCGTTGCAAATGAATCTGCAGGTTATCCATACATCTCTGTGCCATGTCTGCCTTAGCATCGCCGGTCAAATGTGGAGACACTCTGGTACATTCAATGGGGGTCTGGCGGCAGACACTTTGGCATCTTCGGGCCAGTGGTGCAACTTGAATCCCTCCCTGTTAGTGTTGTTACACCCTCCGACAACACACCCACGAGGCATGATGTCTCCAAAGTTCCAAAAAATAGCCAAAAAAACGGAAAATAAGAGAGCTGAGACCTGGTGTTTGTAATGTGTTGAAAATGAAAATGGTGGGTGTGTTACCTCGGCGACGTCACATTCTGACGTCATCGCCTCCAGCGCGATTAACAGAAAGGCGTTTAATTTGCCAAAATTCACCCATTTAGAGTTCGGAAATTGGTTAAAAAATACATGGTCTTTTTTCTGCAACATCAAGGTATATATTGACGCTTGCATAGGTCTGCTGATAATGTTCCCCTTTAAGTCTTAAGTCATGTGATAACAAACCGGACGGCCGTGTTTCCAACTCGACTTTGTGATAATCGAAAAGTATATTCGGACGCGAAATTTATAAGGGTCTTACCTCGTTTCTGCATGAAGACAAACAGATCGTCAAGAAACTGCTTCCGCTGGGGGTCGCTGTCCAGTTCGTAAAGCTGCAAAGCAGAAGGAATAAGCTCTTTTTTTGCTGAAATTAAAAACTAGAGCGTCCAATAAATTCTCTGACCTTTGCAAAGTCCCTTGACGGTTCCGCTCGTCCTCTTCCTCCGTCGCTCTCTTCGGCCCAGACTGGAGCTTTCTGTGGGTACAGTGACAACATAGCAGCAGTTTAGGTTCGGGCCGTCATTTTGATATTGAAACCCATTTACAGCATGTTGGTGTGACCTTTGAACCAACCCCCCCCCCCCCCCTCCCCGTCACATAAAGGTTGCTGCCCTTTGTATCCATAATACATTATTTAAAAGGGGGGAAGAGTTTGTTGAAAGCTACTCCTGTTGAGAGGGAGATGAGGGAGAAGGCTCCATTGTCATGAGGTCGTTTATTGTGACGCGTTATTGCTCCATTGCCTCCCTGTAATGTGACGGTTGAGGGTTGAACTGTAAGTGGAGGCCAGTGTGTGTGCAGTCGGACGGAAAGGCCTGCTGAGACGTTATTGTCCCGCTGACACGCACTCCAGCCACACACACACACACAATTCTACATTGCTTTCATATATATATTTATATATACAGGACTGTCGCAGAAAATTAGAATATTGTGATAAAGTCCTTTATTTTCCGTAATGCAACTAAAATCTTGAAAATGCCATACATTCTGGATTCATTACACATCAACTGAAATCTTGCCAGCCTTTCATTATTTTAATATTGCTGATTATGGCATACAGCTTAAAAAAACTCAAAATCCTATCTCAAAAAATTTGAATATTTCCTCAGACCAAGTAAAAAAAAAAGATTTATAACAGCAAAACAAAATCAAACATTTGAAAATGTAAATTAATGCCCTCAATACTTGGTTGGGAATCCTTTTGCACGGATTACTGCATCAATGCAGCGTGGCATGGAGGCAATCGGCCTGTGGCATTGCTGAGGTGTTATGGATGCCCAGGATGCTTCAATAGCGGCCTTCAGCTCATTTGCATTATTGGGTCTGGTGTCTTTCAGCTTCTTCTTCACAATACCTCACAAATTCTCTATGGGGTTTAGGTCAGGAGAGCTGGCAGGCCAATGGAGGACAGTAATGCCATGGTCAGTACACCAGTTACTGCTGGTTTTGGCACTGTGAGCAGGTGCTAGATCATGCTGGAAAATTAAATCATCATCTCCATAGAGTTTTACAACAGATGGAAGCATGTACACAGCTGCATTGACTCTGGACTTGATGAAACACAGTGGACCAAAACCAGCAGCTGACATGGCTCCCCAAACCATTGCTGACTGAGGTAACTTCCGTTGTCTAGAGTTCAGGAGTGGCTTGACCATGGGAATACGGCTGTATCTGTTGAAAAGCTCTATGGAGATGATGTGTTTGGAGGAAGAAGAATATTGAGTTGCATCCCAAGAACACCACACCTACTGTGAAGCATGGGGGTGGAAACATCATGCTTTGGGGCTGTTTTTCTGCTAAGGGGACAGGACGACTGATCCGTGTTAAGGAAAGAATGAATGGGGCCTTGTATCGTGAGATTTTGAGCCAAAACCTCCTACATCAGTGAGAGCTTTGAATGGTTGACCAAATACTTATTCCCCACCATAATTTACAAATAAATTATTTAAAATTCCTACAATGTAAATTCCTGGATTTTTTTTCACATTCTGTCTCTCACAGTTGAAGTGTACCTATGATGAAAATTACAGACATCTGTCATCATTTTAAGTGGGAGAACTTGCACAATCGCTGGCTGACTAAATACTTTTTTGCCCCACTGTACATACATACGTGTGTGTGTGTGTATATGTGTGTATATTAAAAAAATGGGAGATCAGTCACCAAAATTTTACCATAAAGTCTAATGTTATTTTTACAGTGTACAATTTAATGGATAACTTGCTTTGAAATCACAAGTCAACCAAGTATTTATTTTCATTTTTTGGGGGGGGGGGGGAATGTATGATATTTTGTTGCAGTATTAGATCATATTAAAGTTTAAAATAGATGCAGAAGATATTTTTGTTCAACGTCAAAATAGAAAGAACAAATACATTTAGTAAAAAAAGATAAAGTTGACATTATTGACATCATTTTCAGGCCTTTGACACTCCTACCTCCTACGGTTTGTAATGTAGCGTGTTTAGCTAGTCCTTATCCTCCGGTGAAAACATTTATGGGAAATGGATTGCTGACTTTGAAGTGTTGTGGGATGTTGGCCGCTAGCTAGAATTCTACATTGTTTTCATTGGCTTGTTGCAGACAGCTAGAATGTGTCATCAACATGCAGTATGATGATGCAAAGATATTATTAACAACTAATCGGCCAAATGTATATAATTTGCACCGTCTACATCGCCCAAGCGCACTGTGCAACTGTTGCAGATCTGCATGTTGTCGCAATATGCGGCCAGTCATTCAGTTCCATTTCATGTTTGATACTAAAACAACACAACATGTTCCTGTGCGCCACAAAGTGGTCATTTGTGCTTAATCAAAATAAAGGACTGTTTTAGGTATTTCTCTAAATGCAATATTAACAATCTGATTATTTATGTTTGACTGCCAAAACCTGTATGGACATGGTGGCTTCATAACAGCATTCTACCATCTCAGCTATAAGACACATGGGAAGCAAAACGGAAAAAAAACATGTTGGCTATAAACTGCAACACTCCTCGTGTTTACACTGAAAACACCTCTAACGTCAGCCTCTTTATGAGGTATTATTTACTAGATTTCCCCCTCAGTTGCTAAGGCTAAGGGTACGTTTAGATTACAACCACCTAGTAAAAACAACATTGTTCTACTTTTTGTGGGCGGACCAGTAAAACACATTCTATTTTTTTTGGGGGTATGAAAAAACTCACACGTGGCAACAAAACATGGTCCTGCTGGGTTTCCCCATAAGACTGCAATCTACTTGGTGGCAGAGATGGAACCAAGTTATTGTTTTGCAAGTCCCAAGTAAGTCTCAAGTCTTTGCCCTCAAGTCTCGAGTCAAGACTAGAAAGTCTCAAGTCAAGTCCCAAGTCCTGCATTTTGAGTTTCGAGTCCTTTCAAGTCCTTTTAACCACAGACTAATATATTTACACAGATTGTGTATCCTTTTATAACACTGTATTTATTTATTAAAACAAGTGCATTTGAAATTACAGGACAAAAAATAGTGCTGACATTGCACTTCATAATAGCACTATTAACCAGTCACTTAAAACATTTATCTCGTTCCTTTACAGAATAAACACATTAAAAAAACAAGTACAACTGTACTTATTTGCACAAAAGTTTCAACATTGTATTTCCATGACATATTGCATTGGAACTAGTTCCACAGCAGTTTCTATCCTGTTCTTCTTACCTTATCTGATTGATCTCATCTCATACTGTATGTGTGCGTACACATGAAAAACATAACAAATACATGAACATAATGAACAGAGTTGTACTTTTTAGATGTCAGGGCTCTATGCAATATGTACACATATTCTTAAAGGCCTACTGATAGCCACTACTAGCCACCACACAGTCTGATAGTTTATATATCAATGATGAAATATTAACATTGCAACACATGCCACGGCCTTTTTAGTTTACTAAATTGCAATTTTTAATTTCCCGGGACTTTTTTCTTCAAAACGTTGCGTAATGATGACGTGTACGCGTGACGTCACGGGCTGTTAGGAATATGAGCGCTGCACACACACACAGCTAAAAGTCGTCTTGCTTTAACGGCATAATTACACAGTATTTTGGACATCTGTGTTGCTGAATCTTTTGCAATTTGTTCAATTAATATTGGAGAAGTCAAAGTAGAAAGACGGAGTTGGGAAGCTTTAGCCTTTAGCCACACAAACACACGGTGATTCCTTGTTTAAAATTCACAGAGGTGAAACTTTAGTATGGATCACAGTGAACATGGATCCCGACTACATGTCAACCAGCAGGTTTCGGTGAGAAAATTACCGGATATCAGCTGAGCTTGTGCCGTCCAACATCTGCCGTCGACTTCTCCGAGACACTGCGCGTCAACACCCGGCCGTGGACGTACACTTCAGGTACAGTTAAACCCACTAAAACACTAACAACACAATAGAAAGATAAGGGATTTCCCAGAATTATCCTAGTAAATGTCTCTAAAAACATATAAATCCGTCTCAATTCAACGCGATTGCAATGGCGTTTTTTTTTAACTTTGATTTTTATTTTTTTTTCTAGTCCGTCGCTATCAATATCCTCAAACACGAATCTTTCATCCTCGCTCAAATTAATGGGGAAATTGTCGTTTTCTCGGTCTGAATAGCTGTTTTTGTTGGCGGCTCCCATTAAACTCAATGTGAATATATGAGGAGCCATCAACATGTGACGACATCGTCTGTGACTTCCGGTAGAGGGAGGGCTTTTCTCCAGTTGAAAAATTCATCGTGGATGTTCTCTACTAAATCCTTTCAGCAAAAATATGGCAATATCGCGAAATGATCAAGTATGACACATAGAATGGACCTGCTATCCCCGTTTGAATAAGAAAATCTCATTTCAGTAGGCCTTTAATATAGTATACATTTTAACTGACCTTTGACTATGTTTGTCTTTTTGTATGTGACTAAAATACGCTGTGCTGCTGACCGCCGTCTAACATTACGTGACTGTGTATGATAGATTGACTAACGTAACGTTATGTGTAGGTACCTCATGTAAACCTGCTTAAAGAAAAAAAATCACTCGACAAAAAGTATGAATAAGGTAGCAAACGGCAGTGGACGCGACAGATTGCCGTGTTTGCAATGATGTTATAACCATAGACAACTTATAAGTAGACGCAGCATTGGCTGCTGTGACGTGAGCAATTTGGCCGCCATTTTGAAGTGGTGATGAGGAGCCGGCGAGCAGCCTAAACTGACGGTTGACAGGTAGAAAACAAAGATGGCTGGTGTTTGGCGTTTTCCTGCTCAAATGAGCGGACTGTTGAAAATAGGAATCTGGGGATTACTTTTCCCAAGTAAAATTCAACCTTAACGTACTATTGGTTGTATTTTGTGAAAAGAATATTGCCACAGAGTTGAGAAGGAGCAAAGATCTTCAACAGTACTAAAATCGTAGCCGCTCGCAAACAAGAGTATGACCACAATAGAATCGCTTGTCAATGAAATTAATTAAATAAAAAAATGTCAAACTTAAATAACAAAGTTGAAATGAATGATTGTGACACCTAAAACCAAATTCACCAGCTGCCATTTATTATGATACATTCTCTTTTTAGGCAAATTATAAGACAATACTTTCTTAACAGTATAATTGTAACCAGGAACAAGTCTTCAAGTAACAATATCCAAATACTAACATTGTTGGGTAAGACAGAAATTGGTTTTATTCTGAATATAGTGAAACAGATTGGTGGTTTTAGCTGATATAAAGACTTTAAGGTGTTTATATATTTTGATGTTTAAGTACTTGGCAGAAGCTTTTACCCGACGCGACATACATAAAAAATACATATAAAACAATGACTGTAAACCTGATCATTTAAGGGAAGAATGTAATACAAAATATCTATATAAAGTGTCAAGACAGAATAAATTACAGTCTATGGGTCCCTAAGATATATAGATATCTAATGTATGCATACGTTGTTTATGTAGGATACACGCATGTATATATAACCTAATCATATTGTTTCTTCAATTCAAAAATAGCTGACCGTTTTTCCCCCTTCTCTGGGATTATATTCCCAGTTTGGATCTCGGACGTCTGCTCACTTATAGCATATAAGAATATTCTATTACTGCTAAGCAAACTATGAATAATAAGACATGTGTCCTTTATCATAGCTGCACGTATGACGTGTGCTTTTGTGGCATCTTGAGCGGAGTGAAGCGCAGCCCCTCACCAAGGAGCACACCTTCAGCAGTAAAGAAAAACAAAAAACACAACAACAAAAAAGCGGTATCATGGTAGATGCACTGCATGCAGGACTGCTTCCAAAATAAAAAATAAAAAGTTTGTTTGAAAACACAGCAAAACGCTGCAGGTAGGAACAAGATAACCTGGATGTGAAGTAAATGAGTGTCTCTGCCCGTGGTGATGCCCTACACACAAAATCCTTATTCAAATAAGGTGGTCTGCACTACTTTACAATTGCAAATGCAGTGTTAGTAAATTGCACACAACATGCCCACTACATAAAATAATATACACTATTTTATAAATGGCAACAAAGTGTTTACTACGTGGTATTTTAAAGTTAAATAAAGTACCAATGATTTTCACACACACACTAGGTGTGGTAAAATTATTCATTGAATTTGACCCATCAGCCTTGATCTTTTGATCTAAGTAAAATTCATCCATTCATTTTCTACAGTTTGTCCCTCCAGGGGTCGCAAAAGTGGCTGGAGCCTATCCCAGCGGCATTCGGGCAGAAAAAAAACGGGCTTTTAAAATGTACAAATTCCTTGAATGATTAAGTGATTGATTCCAAATATACCCTGACAAAAACACAGAATGGTGGTGTAACAATTTCAATTAAATATTCAAATGATTTCTGTTCATAACTTTTATGGACAGAATTTCTAGGCGCAGTCAAGGCATTCCGGTCTGGTAGCCGCGGGATTAGGTCTCTGCTTTTTGCAGATGATGTGGTCCTGATGGCTTCATCTGGCCGGGATTTTCAGCTCTCACTGGATCGGTTTGCAGCCGAGTGTGAAGCGACCGGGATGAGAATTAGCACTTCCAAGTCCGAGTCCATGGTTCTTGCCCGGAAAGGGTAAATAAAGTGGAGGAGTTCAAGTACCTAGGAGTCTTGTTCACGAGTGGGGGAAGAGTGGATCGTGAGATCAACAGGCGGATCGGTGCGGCGTATTCAGTAATGCGAACGCTGTATCGATCCGTTGTGGTGAAGAAGGAGCTGAGCCGGAAGGCAAAGGTCTCAATTTATCGGTCGATCTACGTTCCCCTCCTCACCTATGGTCATGAGCTTTGGGTCATGACCGAAAGGATAAGATCACGGGTACAAGCGGCCGAAATGAGTTTCCTCCGCCGTGTGGTGGGTCTCTCCCTTAGAGATAGGCTGAGAAGCTCTGTCATCCGGGAGGAACTCAAAGTAAAGCCGCTGCTCCTTCACATGGAGAGGAGCCAGATGAGGTGGCTCGGGTATCTGGTCAGGATGCCACCCGAACGTCTTCCTAGGGAGGTGTTTAGGGCAAGTCCAACTGGTAGAAGGCCACGAGGAAGACCCAGGACACGTTGGGGAGACTATGTCTCCCGGCTGGCCTGGGAACGCCTCAGGATCCCCCGGGAAGAGCTGGACCAAGTGGCTGGGGAGAGGGAAGTCTGGGCTTCCCTGCTTAGGCTGCTGCCCCCGCGACTCGACCTCGGATTAGCGGAAGAAGATGGATGGATGGATGGATAATACAAAAACATTTTTAGGCCATCTCTATGCTTACTCGGTGCATGTTTATGTCATACGTCAGCAACCAATAGGATGTTTTGTAAGCTGTAAGTTGCCGTGTTAAGGTCTTGTTATTATTTTACAAAATAATACTTTGCAAAAATCAGTTTGAATCAAGTAATCGTGTTGAATCAAGTATTCTTCTTCCTCCGAACACGACGAGTTGAGTTTATACCAAAAAGTTCTCTTTTGGTTTCATCTGACCACATGACATTCTCCCAATCCTCTGTTGTATCATCCATGTATCCATTTTGGTATAAACTTAACTCGTCGTGTTTGGAGGAAGAAGAATACTGAGTTGCATCCCAAGAACACCATACCTACTGTGAAGCATGGGGGTTGAAACAACATGCTTTGGGGCTGTTTTTCTGCTAAGGGGACAGGACGATTGATCCGTGTTAAGGAAAGAATAAATGGGGCCATGTATCGTGAGATTTTGAGCCAAAACCTCCTTCCATCAGTGAGAGCTTTGAATGGTTGACCAAATACTTATTTTCCACCATAATTTACTAATAAATTCTTTAAAATTCCTACAATGTGAATTCCTGGATTTTTTTTTCACATTCTGTCTCTCACAGTTGAAGTGTACCTATGATGAAAATTACAGACCTCTGTCATCATTTTAAGTGGGAGAACTTGCACAATCGGTGGCTGTACATAGTTCAATCAGAATGACCTTATTGCTGAAATGTATTATTTACTACATTTCTCCCCAGTCGCCTCGACTAAATCTCCCACAAACCGAGAGTGGGGAAGGGGGGAGCTTTTGACACATGTAATAGGTCAGCATAGAATTTCTAATAAAAGAGCCTTGTACTCCCCCACGCAGAAACCCTATTGATGTGAAGGTAGATAAACATCCCGGTCTTTTCAGCATCGCATGGAAATAAAACCCTTCCCCCCTTATTGATGAGCAAGTGAGACCTACTGTGGATCTATTAACAAAAGATCCGGCAGTTAATTGCTCACAGAGCTTTCACACGTCCAGCCCTGGGAATGCTGATACTATTCAGTATGTAGGTCAGCAAAAGGTTTCTTGTGTTTCACTCAAAACTCTAACAATCCGTTTTAATATGATAGGCTACTGTAGTTTTTAGACATACACCTTATGGTTTTAATTTAGACTGACCATACGTCCTCTTTTGTGGGGCTGTCCGGGCGGAGTTTCTTAAATGCCTCAAATGTCCGGCATTTAGAGTTAGGGTTGTGTGTATTTTTAATGTACGTTCAGGATTAAGAACGGGTTAAAACAAAACAAATTGTGAAGGTGTGCGCATGCAACAGCATTCGTAAGGGAGGGGCAGAGACAGAGAGAGTGTTATGGTAAATATGTAATTTTCAGTATTTTGTGTCTTGTGCTTGTTAAGAATTGACAATAAATAATCTTGAATCTTGAAACGCGCATGCGTCGCCAGGCTCTGCTTTTTATCGATAGATTTATCAGATTGTTTTATTATTCATAGCAGGGGTAGATAGATAGATGGATAAAACTTTTTGGATTCCTTCAGGAGAGTTCCATGAATCTATTAACGTGGACCCCGACTTAAACAAGTTGAAAAACTTATTGGGGTGTTACCATTTAGTGGTCAATTGTACGGAATATGTACTGTACTGTGCAATCTACTAATACAAGTTTCAATCAATCAATCAATTTCTTCAGGAAAACTAAAAGTGTCAAAAGTGTGCCCCGCAGGCCATATGCAGCTAATGTTTTAAAAGGCACATTCTAAAAATACTATTAAAATAAACCAAAACATAACACAAGTGAAATAAAAAGCTTAAAAGGTGACATTTTTGGAAAAAGTTGCAATGACGACTAATAAAACAAAGCTGTTTTTTTTTCTTTCAAACTGTCATCGTTCAAAACATAATGTTGAATCAAAATCAATGTTATTATGAATTATTGACCTATCCAAGGTTCCCATTACTTCACATCAAATATTCCACTTTGAAAAATATTTTTGGTGGAAGATTTTGCAAATTTGTGTGTTTGCCATTAAAAACATATTTTTGTTTGACAAAAAGAAAAACTGTGATTACTTATGGAGTATATTGTGAATAAATTGAGAACAGGAAGTAAACAAAAGTTTTAGCAACAGTTATGTAAAAGAAAAGGGGCTCTGCTTCTTCCTACTCCTTTTCGAACACGTTAAAAAGAGGAACTGGAAATTGTGATTGCATGTTCCAAATAAACTCAAACTTAAAAGGGCGGAAAACAAACAAACAAAAAAAACAACATAAAAAATAACCTAAAAAATGTTGAAATGCGGGATATATGTGAAGTTGATGTCGACTCCAGAGATTTAGGCGTTAAATATAAAATGTACATATATAATGTACCCTGGCACACCATTATGAAGCAAAAACCCTTTTACACTTTTATACTGAAATAAATACACCGACAACTTATTAAATAAAAACATAGACAAAACTACCAGCAGCGATAAAGTTCAGATCCATGAAGGAAAGAAGAAAGTGAATGAATGTTTATAACTGAATACATTTACATATATACAGTATACACATTTGGTTTTTTCATGAATTAAGTAACGCTCATGACGACCTTTTTCCAAAAGACAATATAGAATGTGAGATATACGGTAACAGGATAATGCATTCATTTATAACTTTTTTTCAAAACGCTTACAAAAAAGTGGTACCCCAAAAATGTACCTACCGTATTTTTCCAACTATAAGTCGCAGTTTTTTTAATAGTTTGGCCGGGGGTGCGACTTATACTCAGGATCAACTTATGTGTGAAATTATTAACACATTACAGTAAAATATCAAATATTGTTTAGCTCATTCACGTAAGAGACTAGACGTATAAGATTTCATGGGATTTATGGATTAGAAGTGACAGATAGTTTGGTAAAGGTATAACATGTTCTATATGTTATAGTTATTTGAATAATATGTTACGTTAACATACCAGCCACCTTCTCAGTTGGTTATTTATGCCTCATATCAATCAATCAAACAATGTTCATTTATATAGCCCTAAATCACTAGTGTCTCAAAGGGCTGCACAAACCACAACACAAACTACTACGACATCCTCGAACGTACACTTATTCAGCCTGTTGTTCACTATTCTTTATTTATTTTAAATTGCCTTTCAAATGTCTATTCTTGCTGTTGGCTTTTATCAAATACATTTCCCCCAAAAATGCGATTTATACTCCAGTGAGACTTATATATGTTTTTTTCCTTCTTTATTATGCATTTACGGCAGGTGCGACGTATACTCCCGAGCGACTAATACTTTGAATAATACGGTACTTTGAAAATTCCTAGCGCCAACACTGCTGTCAACAGAGGAGAATAAATGCTTTATTTAAAAAATATATATTTTTTATAAAGCAAGTTCGGGTATCATTGGCCAATTTTCACCTTGGCACGCATATATGTGTCCTCTTTTGGGATTTCAGAATATGGTCAACCTATTTAATTGATGGCAAAGGACTTAATAACAGAAATCATTGAAGTGATCCGGCAGAGCAAAAGTGAAAACACACCACTTCAATGTAACAGCAGGGGGGAGGGAAAATTTTAAATCCAAATCAAATTATCTCCCAGACAAGTCAAGATCATTTATCTGCCCCCTCACCAAGCCAACGGGGGGCTCTTTTTAGATCCCTCCAAAGTGTCAGATGGGCTTTACAGTGAGACCGCACACAAAGACTGAACAATGGTCGTCCAGCGTGGGGAATCTTAGAGATGCCTCTTTAAACAATGAACACGCCAACGTTCGAGGAAACACGTGTCGCCATTGTGATGCCATGTTCGCCCCCCCGAGCTGCTCAAAACTTAGCAACCGTCGAAGAAAATGAATATCTGCTCACAAATGAGGTTTCACCGAGAGCAATACCAAAAGGAATGAGATCCAAATCTACATCTGAGGATTTTCACTGGCAGGTGACACCCTGCACCTCACATATACAGTCCTTGTGAAAAATCACAGTTTGACATGACTCCCAATGGGGCTTCAAGCAAAACGAAACTCTCCAAAGCCTTGAACAGCCAATAATTGTGTGTTAATGCCGAGCCCTTTGTCGGTTTCAAAACAGCCTGAGTCGTGTGGGCTACAGAAAAGACTCCCATCCACACTGCAGTGGCCATTATGTATTGATTACATGCATGTAAATTACAGTGCCATTTACTGTTGCTAGGTGACAACTAAATTATGCAGGGCTGTCTACGGAGCTGCTATTGTCTTAGCAACCAAAATGCTTGGACAATCGCTGTAGAAAGATTTTAAAGCTCAAACAAAAAAAAGAGAGCTAGTAATTGTTCATTGATACACATTAAACCAGGGCATGGCATTATTTATAGTTAGTAGATTTGTTTGAAAAAATTCCCATTGAATTATTTTTTAAAAAAAGTATAGGTTGAAGTAGAACGGTTTTAATGGACACAAGAAAACCTTTTTTTCTAAATTTTTTTTTTTTTTTGTCTAGGATAGTGTACTTTGAAGTTTACCAATACTTTGAGTATGTTACATCATGTCTGAGACAACACAACCTTAATACTGTAAATAAAAGAGATTACACACACTGGATAGGAAGTTCATGTGAACATTTCAGGGTGAAGGGGGGCAATAGTTTTGATTTGGGAGAAAAAACAAAAAAAACCCTCTTCTGCTTCACTGAATATATACTGTACAATAAACAAACTTTACAGTTACACGCTGTGAGGCGTCCACCCAGGAGCCCCTCTGGCTTCAGGCTTCATTAATCAGAATTAATTGTGTCATGTTGGGGCCCGAGCGAGCGATAAGAGGTCCTATTAGTTCAATTTCTGCTAACAAGATATTGGCTGTGTTCATATATACACATAATACATGAATATATACATACTGTAGACACAAAGATATATACACATAAAAACATACACACACAAATACAGTATATATACACACACACACATACATACATATATATATATATGTATATATATATACACACATAAATGTGTATACACAGTTAAGTACATAGAGATATACATCTATATAAACATAAATATGAATGTATATTTATGTGTGTATATATATACACATATATATATACATGCACACATACATATATATTTATGTATGTGTGTGTATATATATACGTATATATACGTACGTTCTCCACGGGTCGCCACCTTGTCGTGGTGGAGAGGCTTGTGTGTTCCAATGAACCTAAGAGCGATGCCGTCGGGAGCCTCGGCTCCTGGTAGGTTCAACCATGGCGGTAAGGTCGAGGGGGAGGTTCCAGACGAAGCGCGATCCAAAAACCTCAACGGCGGAACTGGCGGATAATGACGCGTCGCCTCCGGCAGTAAAGGCGGATGAAGGTTAAAGTTGCCTCACTGCCTACTGGGTGCACCGTGTGTGTTTGGCTACGGGAGTAAACCCCTAACGACAAATCTGTTGGGAAGACCCGCATCAGGCAGCCATCAACAGACCGGTGTGCTGGCAGTCTTCTGCAACTCCTTCCTGTAGAAGGTCGTCATGAGCTTTTCATGCCACTGGAAGACGTAGGGGGGAGCCAAGGTAGTGAGGGTAGTGACTGCGCACCACTTCCTTCACTCTAATCTACTCCTTGCGCAGGCCTGCTCCAAACACCCTCACCCCCTTTCCCACCCCATCCCCTCCCCTCCAAGTCCTGCGGCGATGGAGAAGGGTGGCAGATACAGGTCTGGATGTGACTGGGAGTATCTAGCCCAACTCTGCACGCAGGCGGTGTGGGATAGACGGTCGCTGAGGTACGGGATGGAACAGCGTGTCTCTTCGGCAGCTCCCCACGTGACTGAGCAGCCCCACCCTGCTCACCCTGAGATGGGAAGGGCCTAGAAAATGTGGCCTAAAAATGGTCTGTTCCTCCCCTCCCGGGCAGCCTACCGCAGCTGCCGGGTCATCCCCCCATGCGGTCGAAAACACAAGAATAAAACCCGACTGACACTTACACTAGCGACTTGGAACGTCCGTACGCTTTTGGATGTGCGTGATGATTCATCTCGTGCCCGCAGAAGAACAGCGTTGGTGGCGCACGAACTGAAGAGGTATAACATCGACATTGCGGCCCTCAGCGAGACCCGCTTCCATGGAGAGGACTCCATAGCCGAGGTGGGAGAAGGATACACTTTCTTCTGGAAAGGGCTTCCGGAAGGCTCCCGTCGCCTCCATGGTGTAGGCCTCGCTGTGCGGACCTCCCTACTTCAGAAGCTTCCCGAATCTCCAGTTGGCATTAGTGAAAGGTTGATGACCTGGAGGATTCCCCTCACAAATAACCGTTACTGCACCCTCATCAGCGCCTATGCCCCAACACTGATTGCCGACCCTCAATGTAAGGAAGAGTTCTATGCCTCCCTGCACTCCGTCATCAGCAAAACACCACTCACTGACAAGCTCATCCTTCTAGGGGATTTTAACGCAAGAGTGGGCTCGGACAGTGTACTGTGGAGGGAAGTGATGGGTCGGCACGGTGTTGGCAAGCTCAACAGCAATGGTCTCCGTCTTCTCACTCTATGTTCTGAGCATCAACTGGTCATCACAAACACCTTGTTCCAACTGAAAAACAAGTACAAAACATCCTGGCAACACCCTCGCTCTAAACACTGGCATCTCCTAGATTACATCATCACCCGCCACGCGGACAGGAAAGAGGTGCGCATCACTAGGGCCATGCGTGGAGCTGACTGTTGGACTGACCACCGCCTGATCAGAACAAAGATTGACTTAGAAATACGTCCTCAACAGAGAAAAACACCACCTTCCAAGAGGCTCAACTGCGATGCACTGAAGTCCACGCACTGCGTCAACCAGCTCAGGAAAAATGTAGCAGATCAGCTGTTCAAGATTCCTGAAGTGCCACCAGAGCTGGACACTGGAACTACCTGGAGCACCCTACGCGCTGCCCTCCACCAGGCGGCCGTGGAATCTATAGGGTACACCACAAGGCGACATCAAGACTGGTTTGACAATAGTGCGCCAGGAATCTATGACCTGCTTCAGGCAAAGCACAAGGCCCTTGCAGCTCACATATCAAACCCTCAATCCACCGTCCTGAAGGCTCAGCTCATCCGCCTCAGAAGTGAAACCCAACGCACCCTCAGAGCCATGGAGAATGACTGGTGGACACAGAAGGCCCGCGAAATACAACATCACACAGACACCAACAACTCTCATGCCTTCTACGACTCCATCAAGTCCATCTATGGCCCACAGAGGAAGAACATCACCCCAGTTAGATCAGCTGACGGAACCACTCTCTATAAGGACAAACAACAGATCCTGGACAGATGGGCTGAGCACTTCAGGGTACTGCTGAACACCACAAACCCTGTACAGACAGACATACTCTCTGACCTCCCATGCCTGCCCCCTGTAGACTCGCTGGACTCCTCTCCAAGCTTCTCAGAGGTACTCAAGGCCATCAAGGGTCTAAAAAACAACAAGAGCCCAGGCCTTGACAAGATCCCGGGAGAAATCTTGAAGCACGGTGGATATCTCCTGCACCGCAGAATGCACCAGCTGATCACTGCCATCTGGTCGTCTGAAGTCATCCCACAAGATTGGAAGGATGCTAACATCATAACGATCTATAAGCGCAAAGGCAACAAAGCAGACTGCGGCAACAGCAGAGGTATCTCCCTACTATCCGCAGCCGGGAAGGTGCTAGCAAGGATCATGTTACATCGAGTAGCAACTCATGTAACCGAAAACATCCTGCCCGAATCTCAATGCGGCTTTAGACGTGATCGGAGCACCGCAGACATGATCTTTGTGGCCAGACAGGTACAGGAAAAATGCAGAGAACACCGCAAAGACTTGTACATGGCATTCATTGACCTGTCCAAAGCCTTCGATACAGTAAACCGGGACTTGCTGTGGGAAGTACTTGGAAAACTAGGTGTACCAGCAAAGTTCTGTAACCTACTGCGACAGCTACATGATGGCATGCAGGCCTGTGTGAGCAACGGCGGCCAACAATCCCCATTTTTCAGTGTGGATGTGGGGGTCAAGCAAGGGTGTGTCCTTGCCCCAACCATATTCAACATGTTTATTTCCACTGTCACCCTCCTGTCCCATAAACACCTGGACCCCACAGATGGGATTCAGATACAATACCGGCTGGATGGTAACCTTTTTAACATCCGTCGCCTCCAAGCCAGCACTAAACTCACCACCCAGCATATTCTGGAACTACAGTATGCAGATGACTGCGCTGTACTTGCACACTCACCAGAGTCTCTCCAGCGCGCACTGAATGTGGTAGCCTCCATCTACAGTGCCATTGGTCTTCAGATAAACACCAAGAAAACACAAATACTCGTGCAGGAGTTCACTCCCCAGCCAAACACGCCAATCTTCACCCTTGACGGGCACCCATTAGCCACCGTCCCCCACTTCACCTACCTCGGAAGCACCCTGTCGCCAACCTGCACCATTGACGATGACGTCCAGGCCCGTATTGGCCTTGCCTCTGCTGCCTTTGGAAGGCTACGGTCCAGGGTTTTCCTGAACAGGAATCTAACCATCTCCACCAAGACAGTCGTGTATGAGGCAGTCTGCCTCTCCACGCTGCTCTATAGTTCCGAAACCTGGACACCCTACCAGAGGCACATCCAGAGTCTCGAGGCCTTCCACATCCGCTGCCTCCAAAGGATCCTGGGTCTGACCTGGGAAGACAGGGTGCCCTACACTGAAATTTATGACCGGACCAACACACCCAGCATCACAGCACTCCTTGGCCAAAAACACCTAAGATGGGTCGGACATGTGATTCGTATGCCAGCCCACCGCCTACCCCGTCAAATATTGTATGGCCAGCTTTCAGTCGGTCAAAGGTCTGCCGGGGGCCAGAAAAAACGGTACAAGGACCACATTAAAACTCTCCTGAAAAAGTGTGACATCAAACCACCAGCACTGGAGTCCCTTGCTGCTGACCGCCAGACTTGGAGCTCTACTTGCCACCAGGGAATCACTCATCTTCAGGAGAAGTTCACAGAGCGGAGAGCACATCGGCCTGCACAAAGACACCAACGTGCCACAGCACCAGCGACCATCACCGCTGCCTTCCCCTGCCCCTCCTGTGACAAAGTCTGTGGATCACGCATAGGCCTGAGCAGCCACCTGGCTATGCACAGGCGAAAAGCACAACAATAACCAATCCAATACTTCGTTTGGAGCAACGTCATCATCGACATCGATGGACTGCCATAAGCAATAAGCATATATACGTACACACATACATACAATTATATATACATATTTATGCATATACACATATTAATTTGTATATATATATATATATAAAAACATACATACATGTGTATATATACATATGTATATATATATAGTGTGTGTGTATATATATGTGTGTACATGTATACACACACACGTATATATATTATACATATACACACACACACACACACACATATATATACATACACACATATACACACATATATATATATATATATATATATATATATATATATATATATATATATATATATATATATATATACATATACACACATATACATACACATATTAGGGTTGTCCCGATCCGATATTTGCCAAAAAATGCGTATCGGCAAGGCATGGGAAAATGCTGATCCACATCAAGTTTTAAAAAAAACTCCAGTCCGTGTTTTCCAACACACCGATTTAAATAATACATTCCACTCTTCTGCTGCTCCCTAAACTCTGTTCCGCATTTTCCACAGGTCTGCGTTCTAATCGTTCAGACGGCCGTGTAAATTAAAAGTTACGGTAAAAATTTCAGCCGTGTGGGATTATTTTATCCTACAAAACGAAAAATATGAAGAGGTGGAGTGCACAACATGCCACGATAAAGTCAAGCGTGGTGGTAAAGTTGTAAGACATTTTAATGACTCTTGCGAGTGAGAGGCTTTTTAGCACTCATCATAGATGAAGACAGGAGCAGGCTGACACCTAAGCATCTTCAAGTGCTCGTCTTTGTTAGAAAGAATCTCCCCATTATGCTTGGACTTCAATTGTTTGCCCCCCCTGACTGGGGCAAACAATTGAAGGGAGTGTGTAGATATATATAGTTTTTTAAGTTTACACTTGTTCAAGAGCAAGTATTGATGCTGAGTTATAGACATTTTATCCCACTCAGGTTGAGTGTTTTGCTTTTTTTTAATAATGTTTACAGCATTATTTGCACTTTATAATGTTCACTTTTTTACTGTTTAATGATGCCATTTCTGTTTGTCATGTATAATTTTTGATATTTTGTGTTTATCCTTGAATACCAACTATTGTGTGTTATTCGAACTCACATAATTCAGCTGGTTAGTTGTTATCAAGAGTACTAAAATTCTTTTCAGCATGAATCTGACAACTAAGTAGGCTAAATAACTTTAAACTTTAATACATGATCGGATAGGCCAGTATCGGTATCGGATCGGAAGTGCAGAAACAGTATCGGTATCGGATCGGAAGTGCAAAAACCTGGATCGGGACATCCCTAATACATACACCCATATTATACATATATATATATATATATATATATATATATATATATATATATACACACACATATATATATATATACACACATATATATATATACACACATATATATATATATACACATATATATATATACACACATATATATATACAGACACACACATATGTATATATATATATATATATATATATATATATATACATATACATACATAAATAGACACATATATATGTATATACACATATATATATACACATATATATACATATATATATACATATTATATATACATATAATATATATATATACACACGCACACACACACACACACACACACACACACACACACACACACACACACACACACACACACACACACACACACACACACACACACACACACACACACACACACACACACACACACACACCTATATATAATATAAAGTAATTTTCAAAACACAGCCCCATGAAGCAGTTGGTGTTCCAGGTAAAGTCTTTGTGTGTATGTCCTATAATATTGTTTACCTGTGATAACACCATTGTTGAAAGTAAATGATTTTTATGTTGCTGTTTAAACATGTCATCTTGAACCAGGCCTCTTTCACATTTTGTTCTTTTGTGTTTTTTTAGCTGAAGAAATATCCATCCATCCATCCATTTTCTACCGCTTATTCCCTTTCGGGGTCGCGGGGGGCGCTGGCGCCTATCTCAGCTACAATCGGGCGAAAGGCGGGGATACCCTGGACAAGTCGCCACCTCATCGCAGGGCCAACACAGATGGACAGACAACATTCACACTCACGTTCACACACTAGGAGTTTGCATGTTCTCCCCGTGAATGCGTGGGTTCCCTCCGGGTACTCCGGCTTCCTCCCACCTCCAAAGACATGCACCTGGGGATAGGTTGATTGGCTGAAGAAATAGGCATAGCTAAATGCTTTTTATTTTAAAGAAGATTGGAGATTATATTTGACTTGTCTTATATTATTTTCAAAGCGTTTTTATTGTTTCTTATCTCAGAATACCTCTCAAGTTGTGATCTTGTTATGCAAAACCTACTTCTCCTACTTGTTGGTATCTGTTTTTGTGTATTTAGTATCCACATTAATCCTGAAAATGTCAAATCAAGGCATGGTGGAGATATTTAGTTACGTCATCAAATATTTCCATTACTGGGTTAGTTTATAGGTCAAACTCTATGGGGATATAAGTTTTGATCCACATGGCCCAGCCCTACCCTCGTGTTGGCGACAGTGCTGGCACAGTTTAGGGATGTTCTCTATGTTTAATTGAGCATTACTTATGATACCATTGTGTTTATATGTATGAGGGCACATGTGTACCTTGTTGGAGCGGTAATAATGAAATTGTGATATTTAAGACATTTTACATTGCTCCTAATTTTTTTTCGGTGCTACAAAAAATGTTGTGCCAATAGGTGCTTGGATTTATTAGCACCGGTGCTACTGGTGAAAACGCTAAGCGTACAACTCTGACTTTCAGGCTTGGACCACAGCCAAGAGCAATTATCCAGAGGCAAAGGGCAATTTGATCAAGAGTACATGATGTTAGTTGAAGTAGAAGCTCTCTGCTGGGGCTGATAATGAACAACTAGCAAGGCTTTGGGCATTTTGCCAAAAGGGTCACCCTCAAAGCAAAGGGTGGGGAGGGGTTATGTTTAGGGCTGGGCTGTATGGCTAAAAACTATATCCAATATACGTTTTTTATATTGATCAAAATTGATAATTATTGATACTTTTTAAGACTTATTTAAGCCTACCAATAAATACAGTAAAACCATTTTCAACTTACCAAGAGTGCTATTTATCAGTGGAGAGGGTGTCTGGTAGTCAGGTAGGATGAGCGTGGATAAGGTCATAAAATAATAAAAGAACCGTATTTTTCGGATTATAAGCCGCACTTAAAATCCTTTCATTTTCTCAAACATCGACCGTATGCTTTATAACACAGTGTGCCTAATGTACGGAACAATTTTGGTTGTGCATACCAACCTCGAAGCTATTTTTTTGGTACATGATGTAATGATAAGTGTAACCAGTAGATGGCAGTCACACATAATAAATATGTGTAGACTGCAATATGACGCCAAAATTTTAAATGTTCCCATTGCGAATATAAAACATTACACACGGCAATCAAAAAGCTATGAAGCCGCACAGCGCTTGATGGATTGTCGGAGCGTTACGGCTACAGTAGTCAGACGTACTCGTCAACATACGAGTATTATTATGGTTTGTGTACAAGGAAAGCAAAATGGCACCTATTAGCAGACATTTTTTCAGGCGTTTTGTTTCGCAATATTTAGCAAAACCAACTTTTCTTTCCTTCTGGTACCTGGTGATGTGTATTTGGGATCTGCATAAGTCCTGAAAATTTGCGCGTGTCAGCCTTTGTAGCACGTGTCGACGCCGTAGTCGATAAGCTTCTTCTTTTTCTCTATCCTCTATGGAACAGTCATCCTCTGCTGTTTCCATTTCTAATATAAAAGTAACTTAAAGTTCTAACTTAGTCATTTAGTGGCCTCATTATGGAAAGACTACCAGCGTAGTGGGTTTACATATATCACCCATGGAACTCTAGTTATAAACAGCACATGTTATGTAGACCACAAGGAAATGTTTTCAATCTAGAAAATCATCATCATGGATATTGGTACTCAAAAATCATAATATGACCCGTTTAATGCGCCTTATAATCCGGGTGCACCTCATGTATGAAAATACACCTGAATAGACCCAATCATTGGCAGTGCGCCTTATAACACGGTGCGTCCTATGTTCTGGAAAATACGGTAGATTGAAAAGGTAGTTACAGATTTGAGACACTAGATGGTAGTGGTGTATTTTTCGAATTATAAATCCCAGTTTTTTTCATAGTTTGGCCGGGGGTGCGATTTATACTCTGGAGCGACTTGTGTGTGAAATTATTAACACATTACCGTAAAATATCAAATAGTTTTTTTTTCATTCACTTAAGAGACTAGACACATATCAGCAATCGTCACACACACACGTCAACCAATAAAAATTCGGGGGGGCGTGTCATGGCAGAAAAAAACATAAGTCGCACTACAGTATAAATCGCATTTTTGGGGGAAATTTATTTGATAAAATCAAACACCAAAATAGACATTTGAAAGGCAATTTAAACTAAATGAAGAATACTGAACAACAGGCTCCTTCACTATGTGGTAGGTTCCTGCGGACGTTATTTCCTTCTGTTGTTAACTTTTTTTTATACGGTGTTGATCTGGAAATAGTTGCTCTGGCATTTTTTTGGTGTGGCACCGAAGGGAGATTTTGACATGCGGAATTTTAAGCAGTCCTTATTCTCTAGCGGGTGACTTTTCAAACGATGCTACACATTAGCAGTGGTGCTACTTTTTGTTGCAAGGCTTTTGCTGCATAATTGTTCAACATCTTCGTGCTTGAAGCCAAACCACCGCCAGATGATAGACTGTTTTTTTCCTTCTTTTTTATCAAATTCGCACCTTCTCTCTCTCGTATTACCACCCGCACCGCACTGTTAGCATCACAGCTAACGTTACCACGTCGCTACCTGTCTGCTCCGCGGGAGCGTGCGACGTTGCACACATGACGTATGTAAGGTGCGCTTGTTTTAAGCCTCTGCGAGAAGGAGAAACAAGTACAGTGGGAAACGCATGCAGTGTAAAGCCCGCAGCTAAAAGAAACTGCTCGAGAACGTACACTCGAATTTCTATATCGCATAGACAAACCCGCGATATATCGAGTATATCGATATATCGCCCAGCCCTACCTTGAAGGTAGAAAAGCGCTTTACAAGGGTAACCCATTTCCCATTTATACTGACATGCTTTCCTCGGCCCAGCCCTAGTTAGGTTTGTTTTTTAAGTGTCAGATGAATGAGTGAAGAGGACGAAGATGGAGGATGCTTACTTGTTTGTAAGACTCATCAAAGGCCCAGTCAGTGAAACCGTTGGCTGGTGTGAAGGGAGGCAGTCCCACCGGAGACAACATCTCCTCCTCCGGCTCCTGCTTTATGGCCACAGGAGGAGATGAGGAGGACTTTCCAGCTGCTGACTGAGGCTCAGCATAAGCAGCATTGAATGGGAGACCTGGACCCTGCTGGACTCTGGAACTCTTGGCTTCAGGGCCGCTTTCCTCCTCAGGTATCTCTTCTTCTTCTGAGTCTTCATCATCGTCGTCTTCATCTTCCTCCTCCCCTGCATCCGCTCTGGTCGGATGCTTGTTCAACGACTGCTGAACCGCCTGTTGAGAGAGGCCGTCCGCTCTGCCCAAAAAGTCCGTCCCGGAGCCCGGCTGGGCTCTGGCCGTGGCCCCTGCAGCGTGTTGGGCGAAGAGGAACTGAGCTTGGAGGAGGTGTTTCTCTTGGAAGTTCATGCCCTGCTTGGATTCGTGTTGTCTTTGGATGTGCTCCATCAGCGCCTCCAGCTTCACACCAGCAGGACTGGACTGGGGGCATCTGGCTGCGCCGCCCTCCTCCGATAAACCTGACTGAGACAGACACGGAACACCACCACTTGAATTACAGATACAGTCACAGCTGATGGATAAGCGGTGTTCCTCAGACCAGTCTTTTTTAAACTTTTTTCAGCCAAGCCACAGTTTGTGCGTTGAAAAAAATCCGGAGACACACCACCAGCAGATATCAGTAAAAAATGTACCTCGATATTGACAGCAAAAAGTCCCAATTGTTGGATATGACTTTAAACCACAACCAAGCTGTGTGTAATACTACAGTGGTCACAATATTCAATATATACTTGTTCAATTAAACCTGTGGATGTTTTTAATGAATATTTAGGGATAGTACGCTACTGTATTTAAATATTACTCATGTGGTACGCGTCTCATTAGTGGTGTGCCAAAGAATCACGTCATTGCATATTCAAACACAGTGTTACTGTTCAAACTGTGTGTAATGCTACAGTGGTCAAAATCTTTAATATATACTTGTTAAACTAAACCTCTGGATGTTTTTAATGAATATTTAGGACTAGTACGCTACTGTATTTAAATATTACGTATGGGGTACACGTCTTACTAGTGGTGTGCCAAAGAATCACTTCATTAAATATTCAAACACAGTGTTACTGTTCAAACTGAGTGTAAGGTGGTCAAAATCCTTAATATATACTTGTTAAATTAAACCTCTGGATGTTTTTAATGAATATTTAGACTTAGTACGCTACTGTATTTACATATTACTCATGTGGTATGTGTCCCAGTAGTGGTGTGCCAAAGAATCACTTCCTTGCATATTCAAACACAGTGTTACTGTTCAAACTGAGTGTAATGCTACAGTGGCCATAATCTTTAACATATATTCATTAAATTAAACCTCTGGATGTTTTTTAATGAATATTTAGGCCTAGTGCGCTACTGTATTTAAATATTACTCATGTGGTACGCGTCTTACTAGTGGTGTGCCAAAGAATCACTTCATTAAATATTCAAACACAGTGTTACTGTTCGAACTGAGTGTAAGGTGGTCAAAATCCTTACTATATACTTGTTAAATTAAACCTCTGGATGTTTTTAATGAATATTTAGACTTAGTACGCTACTGTATTTAAATATTACTCATGTGGTACGTGTCCCAGTAGTGGTGTGCCAAAGAATCACTTCAGTAAATATTCAAACACAGTGTTACTGTTCAAACTGAGTGTAATGGCACAGTGGCCATAATCTTTAACATATATTCATTAAATTAAACCTCTGGATGTATTTTAATGACTATTTAGGCCTAGTACGCTACTGTATATAAATATTACTCATGTGGTACGAGTCTCACTAGTGGTGTGCCAAAGAATCACTTCAGTAAATATTCAAACACAGTGTTACTGTTCAAACCGAGTGTAATGCTACAGTGGCCATAATCTTTAACATATATTCATTAAATTAAACCTCTGGATGTATTTTAATGACTATTTAGGCCTAGTACGCTACTGTATGTAAATATTACTCATGTGGTACGAGTCTCACTAGTGGTGTGCCAAAGAATCACTTCAGTAAATATTCAAACACAGTGTTACTGTTCAAACTGAGTGTAATGCTACAGTGGCCATAATCTTTAACATATATTCATTAAATTAAACCTCTGGATGTATTTTAATGACTATTTAGGCCTAGTACGCTACTGTATATAAATATTACTCATTTGGTACGCGTCTCACTAGTGGTGTGCCAAATGATCACTTCATTAAATATTCAAACACAGTGTTACCATTCAAACTGAGTGTGACGTTACAGTGGCCATAATCTTTAATATTACTCATTAAATTAAACACCTAGATGTATTTCAATGAATATTTAGGCCTAGTACGCGACTGTATTTCAATATTACACATTATGGTGGTAGTTGGAGAGCCAAGTGTGTTCCTAAGTAGTACTCAGTGGAAAAAGGTTTGAGAGCCACTAGGATGGATGCTTTTCACCCTGTAAAAATGTCTAAATAAATACTGTATATTTGGTCTTAATGGACAAAAATACGTGTTTTCATATTTTTTGTAATCGGTATATTAGATGGATTTCTTTACCTCGGTCTAGGTACAAATAATTGGCTCTGATTACAACAACATTTGAAAAAGTACAATAAGAAGACATAATGAACCTTTTTGAGCGCGACAAAAATACGTTTTTTTAAGAAGTTAAGACAATTACATTATGTTATTTGACACTGAACCTTTGGAGTTAAATACAAAAAAAGGAATTCCTATCATTTAAAAAAGGGAAGAACTTTCTCGAAGATATTTTCTGTGACTTCACTTCTTCTCCATGAGGTTTAAATGGTGTCTTTTAAAGCAGACGTTCCGTCCAAAAACCCACGTTGTCGGTTCCATGTTGTAAGAAAGGAAGCCGGTCGGGGAGTAAAAGGTACGCCGTCATGTCTGCTTTTGTTGCGGAGTGGGACGTCTTCGCTAACAAACACTCACCATCTGTGCCTCGCTGGGATCCATCATGGCCGCTCCTCGTCTTCTTTTGCCGCCACAACAGCCGCCAACATCGCACGACGGCGGCTCCGACACACTGCTGACTTTCGCTGCTTCTAACGGTGGAAACGCTTTGGAGCCAAAGGAGGAGGAAGAGGTGGAGGCCGGTGGGGGTGGACGTGGAGGTGGGGAAGGCGGGGGTTGGGGTCGTGGTGGGGGAGGAGCATACTTGAGACCTCCGATTTTGGGAGGTTGGGGGCGTGGTTAAGAGGGGATGAGTATATCCATCAATCCATTTTCTACCGCTTATATTTCCCCCTAAATTCACCAAGTCAAGTATTTCACACACATTATTTATATATATATATATATATATATATATATATATATATTGATTGGATTATCCAGAGAATAGTGCTCGATACCGTGGTCGAGCGCAATATGTAGGTGTGGGAAAAAATCACAAGACTACTTCATCTCTACAGAACTGTTTCATGAGGGGTTCCCTCAATCATCTCCCTCAAAAATCTCCTGATGATTGAGGGAACCCCTCATGAAACAGTTCTGTAGAGATGAAGTAGTCTTGTGATTTTTTTCCCACACCTACATATATATATATATATATATATATATATATATATATATATAATTAAATAAAAGAAATACAATAATTTCAGTGTTTATTTATTTATTTACACATTTACACACACATAACACTCATCTACTCATTGTTGAGTTAAGGGTTGAATTGTCCATCCTTTTTCATGTACAGTAGGTGGCAGTATTGTCCTGTTTAAGAGTGTCACAACATTGCTGTTTACGGTGGACAAACTGCTTTACAGTAAACGAAAACTGACTAGTTGTGTGTTGTTACCGCGCTGGGAGGACGTTAATGAAACTGCCTAACAATAAACCCACATAAGAAACCAAGAACTTGCCCTCGATCATTCTACAGTTACAACGTCATTGGGCAGACACGCTGTTTATACACCTCACTCAGGTCCTCATGGAGCTGGAGGGGGCGTGGCCTCCAGCTCCGCCTGAATTTCAGGAGATTTTCGGGAGAAATTTTTTCCCTGGAAGTTTTCGGGAGAGGTGCTGAATTTCAGGAGTCTCCTGAAAAATCCAGGAGGGTTGGCAAGGTGGAGGAGGAGGAGGAGGAAGAGGAGGTGGTGGTGTAAGAGGAGGAGGAGGAGGAAGAGGAGGAGGTGGTGGTGTAAGTGGAGGAGGAGGAGAAAGAGGAGGTGGTGGTGTGGTGTAGGAAGAGGAGGAAGAAGAGGAGGTGGTGGTGGTGTATGAGGAGGAGGAAGAGGAGGTGGTGGGGTGGGGGTGTAAGAGGAGGAAGAGGAGGTGGTGGTGGTGTAGGAGGAGGAGGAAGAGGAGGTGGTGGTGGTGTAGGAGGAGGAGGAGGAAGAGGAGGAGGTGGTGGTGTAAGAGGAAGAGGAGGAGGTGTAAGAGGAGGAGGAAGAGGAGGAGGTGGTGGTGTAAGAGGAAGAGAAGGTGGTGGTGGTTTAAGAGGAAGAGGAGGTGGCGGTGGTGTAGGAGGAGGAGGAAGATGAGGTGGTGGTGGTGTAGGAGGTGGTGGTGGTGGTGTAGGAGGAGGATGAAGAGAAGGTGGGGGTGGTGTAGGAGGAGGAAGAGGTGGGGGTGGTGTAGGAGGAGGAGGAAGATGAGGTGGTGGTGGTGGGGGTGGCGTAGGATGAGGAAGAGGCAGTGGTGGTGATGTAGGAGGAGGAGGAAGAGGAGGTGGTGGTGGTGTAGGAGGAGGAGGAAGATGAGGAGGTGGTGGTGTAAGAGGAAGAAGAGGAAGAAGAAGAGGTGGTGGTGGTTTAAGAGGAAGAGGAGGTGGTGGTGGTGGTGTAGGAGGAGGAAGATGAGGTGGTGGTGGTGTAGGAGGAGGAGGAGGTGGTGGTGGTGTAGGAGGATGAAGAGAAGGTGGGGGTGGTGTAGGAGGAGGAAGAAGAGGTGGGGGTGGTGTAGGAGGAGGAGGAAGATGAGGTGGTGGTGTAGGATGAGGAAGATGAGGAGGTGGTGGTGGTTTAAGAGGAAGAGGAGGTGGTGGTGTAGGAGGAGGAGGAAGATGAGGTGGTGGTGGTGTAGGAGGAGGTGGTGGTGGTGTAGGGGGAGGATGAAGAGCAGGTGGGGGTGGTGTAGGAGGAGGAAGATGAGGTGGTGGTGTAGGAGGAGGAGGACGTGGTGGTGGTGTAGGAGGAGGATGAAGAGAAGGTGGGGGTGGTGTAGGAGGAGGAAGATGAGGTGGTGGTGGTGGTGTAGGAGGAGGAAGACGAGGTGGTGGTGGTGTAGGAGGAGGAGGAAGATGAGGTGGTGGTGGTGTAGGAGGAGGAAAAGGAGGTGGGGGTGGTGGAGGAGGAAGAGGAGGTGGGGGTGGTGTAGGAGGAGGAAGATGAGGTGGTGGTGGTGTAGGAGGAGGATGAAGAGAAGGTGGGGGTGGTGTAGGAGGAGGAAGAGGAGGTGGGGGTGGTGGTGTAGGAGGAGGAGGAGGTGGTGGTGGTGTAGGAGGAGGATGAAGAGAAGGTGGGGGTGGTGTAGGACGAGGAAGAGGAGGTGGGGGTGGTGGTGTAGGAGGAGGAGGTTCTCAACCTTTTTTCAGTGATGTACTCCCTGTGAACATGTTTTTAATTCAAGTACCCCCTAATCACAGCAAAGCATTTTCGGTTGGAAAAAAAGAGATCCATCCATCCATTTTCTACCGCTTATTCCCTTTCGGGGTCGCGGGGGGCGCTGGCGCCTATCTCAGCTACAATCGGGCGGAAGGCAGGGTACACCCTGGACAAGTCGCCACCTCATCGCAGGGCCAACACAGATAGACAGACAACATTCACACTCACATTCACACACTAGGGCCAATTTAGTGTTGCCAATCAACCTATCCCCAGGTGCATGTCTTTGGAAGTGGGAGGAAGCCGGAGTACCCGGAGGGAACCCACGCATTCACGGGGAGAACATGCAAACTCCACACAGAAAGATCCCGAGCCTGGATTTGAACCCAGGACTGCAGGACCTTCAAAAAAGAGATAAAGAAGTAAAATACAGCACTATGTCATCAGTTTCTGATTTATTAAATTGTATAACAGTGCAAAATATTGCTCATTTGTAGTGGTCTTTCTTCAACTATTTGGAAAAAAAGATATAAAAATAAGTAAAAACTTGTTTAACAAAATAAACAAGTGATTCAATGATAAATGCAGATTTCTCCACATAGAAGTAATCATCAACTTAAAGTGCCCTCTTTGGGGATTGTAATAGAGATCCATCTGGATTCATCAACTTAGTTCTAAACATTTCTTCACAAAAAAATAAATATTTAACATCAATATTTATGGAACATGTCCACAAAAAATCTAGCTGTCAACACTGAATATTGCATTGTTGCATTTATTTTCACACTTTATGAACTTACATTTATATTTTGTTGAAGTATTATTCAATAAATATATTCATAAGGGATTTTTGAATTGTTGCTATTTTTAGAATATATATAAAAAAAAAAATCTCACGTACCCCTTGGCATACCTTCAAGTATCCCCATTTGAGAACCATTGACTTAGATTACTGTAATAACTCGTTAAATACTCAAAAGCGCAAGAATTCAACCATGGAAATACTTTGTGTAGTTGAAGACTTAAGGTCATTAAAAACAACACTGCAGATCATAATTGTGGCTGTAGTTCTGATGTTAAAGGTCTAAATAAATGATGTAGTATGTCCGGCGGGCTGCACTTTGCCAAGTTCTGCTGTAAAGTAACGGCACTCCTGAGTACAATGTTTGGTTAATCTACACAACTCTGCTGAACACCAAACCACCAATAGAACCATTAACATATCTGGTCTAGACTTTGAACAAATATGTCCATTGTCATGATGCACATGAGCAAGGCATCTTCTCTGTGGGCACTTCCCACATCCAAATGGCATCGACGTACAACTCAACGTGCGTTGACGTTTAAGGCTTGTGAAGCACTAATGCCTTTACTTTTTTTTTTTTTACATTAAATTCCTATGCACTGTTAAATGTTAATACGGGTTGCTAAATAGAAAAAAAGGGGAATATTTTACTTCTGCAAACCTTTATTGGAAAATACTTATTTGTGTATTTGTTTTTCTAAACATGAAAACCATTTAGGGTGAACTATTATACATCAGGAAAATGTGTTACTTTCTTGTCAAAAGTCTGATCACCTGCTCTTTTGCGTGAAAGTCCTGTTTGGAGTTTGGATGTATAATCCTCCGTCTTGGGAGTATTATAATATGTCTTTATTTGCATTTGATCTGTTAGAGACATTGTGCTCAAACAAAAGGATTAAGGCTGGGTGATATATCAATATATCACGGGTTTGTCTCTGTGCGATATAGAAAATGACTATATTGTGATATTGGAGTATACGTCCTCACACAGTTGCTTTTAGCTGCTGGCATTACACTGCAGGCTTTTCTTCACTCTTTCTTGTCTCTCCTCCTCACAGAGACATAAAACAAGCGCACCTTCATACATCCATCACATACTGTCACGTCATACACTCTCGCTGAGCAGAGGTAGCGGCATGGGTGACATTAGCTGTGATGCTAGCAGAGTGGAGCGAGTGGTAGTAGTGGGAAAGAAGGTGAGAATCTGCTAACAAATGAAGGAAGAATTCCCAAGAAAAACAGCAGGTAGTGCATCGTCTGGCTGTGGTTTGGCTTCAAGCGGGAAGATGTCGAACAAGTACGCGGCAAAAGCGTTGCTACAAAAAGTAGCAGCACTGCTAATGTAGCATCATTTGAAAAGTTACCCACTAGGGAAGAGTGCTTGAAACTCTGCATGTCAACATCTCTGTTCAGTGCCACACCAACAAAATGCCCAAGCAACCATTTCCACATCATCACCGTATGAAAAAAATTGTCAACAACAAAAGGAAATAACGTCCGCAGGAACCTACCACATAGTGAAGGACATACACTATTTGATTTCCTATTATGCAGCTCATTTTTATTTGACACTTATTGTGTGACATCATGCACAAAAGTGCACTTTATTTGTTTTAAACTATTGTAGTGGCGTTCTGTACAAAAAGTGCACTTTAATTTAGTGTTGTTTTGATATGTCATCTTAGTGACATCATGCACAAAAGTGAACTCATAGCTTGTTTTAAAATGTCTTTGACAATCTTGCACTTTCAGTTTTGAAATTACATGAATGTTTGTGCCACTGCTTAATAACTGTTTCATAAATACACTTTTAGTTGTGATTTCCCTCTCTGCATGAAAGTTTAAAAGTAGCATATATGAATGCAGTATGAAGAAGAATGTTTGAATGTAGACACATAGAATCATCATACTGCTGTGATTATATGCATCAAGTGTTCATTCAAGGCCAAGGCAAAATATGGAGATATATATGCTGTATCGTGACATGGCTTGATAATAAAGATACTAATAAAAGGTCATATCTCCCAGCCCTAAAAAGGAGTATTTCAATCATGGCTGGCTTCTCCTCTGCAAAAGGGCGGCAGTAACAAGTCCCTGCATGCTCACATAGGTCCCCTTTTTTAGTATCTCTGTACAACTCTCTCTGTATTTTCTTTGATATTATGCAAAAGTGACACTTACTTTAAATGACAACAGCTTCTACGCTGCATTTATTTCATCAGAAAGTGTGAAACTGTACCTCTCTACTAAAGAACATGTTCTGAAAAACCTATGGGAATCTAACCATAAACATAACATAAAAACATTTTCAAGGCAAAAAAAACAAAAAAAAAGTTTGTGTACTATTACATTTTTAATTTTCACAATATGGTGGAGTTTTACTTAAAATAACTCTGCTTGAGTAGGTCTCATTCCCTTGCACTGATTCCAATATAATACCACAGTGCCGTTTGAACCCGTTTATTTGCCCTTGAAAGGGAAAGACTTGAGGCATGCAGTAGAATGGCTTTAAAGTCAACATGTGAAAACACTGACGTCTGCTGGCAAAAGTGGGCCACACAAGAGCAGTCACATTACAGTTAAAAGCTTTTGTTTCAACAAGTACTTAAAACATTTTTAAACCAAAGTACTTTTGTCAAGCATTACAGGTAAATTTTCCTTTATTAGGTTCATTAATATTTTACAAGCAAAATAACGTAATAAAGGTCAAATTAAATAGACATATGAGGCAAACATGTAGGGACAAAAATTGTGTAATCTGAGGACAAGCACCACCATGGCATCTGCAATACAAACATAAGTCGTCATAGCAACAGACTGACCCGCTATAAAGGAACATGAGCTCAGATAACTCACTTATAACTTGTCAATTCCAAGCTCTTCAGGTGTGGAGATTCCCAGTTCGTCCAAAGTTGGCCTCAGTTCTTGAATGAGATATGGGTAGATCTCTTTGTGTGGCCCAGCTTTTTCCTGTGGAAGGAAACATCCTTGTCAATACCCACAACACAACTACACACTTCTTTACCACCGCTCTTCTCTCTCACCTTCACAGCCTCCAGAATTCGGATGGCAGTGGCCAAGTCGTTTAACCTCCGACAAGCTCGCAGTGCTGCCTCGAGAATCTTGGGCTCAGGTACCAGATCGTAACAAATCAGTGTGTTCATCCCTGGAACAATTAGGAAGCTACGGTTTAAGGAGTAAATATGCCCTGTGGAGGTGGTTGAACTGAGACACTTAAGCAAGGCATTGATTGGACAGCGGATTTATGTTATTACAAACATGGACTAAAATTAAGCTCTTAAAAAGACACACACACACACATACATACATACATACATACATACATACATATATATATATATATATATATATATATATATATATATATATATATATATATATATATATATATATATATATACATATACATACACACACGCACAAACACATACATATATATATAATATATGTGTGTGCGCGCGCGCGGCATCTATACCAGGGGTCACCAACGCGGGCACCAGGTCGCCCGTAAGGACCAGATGAGTCGCCCGCTGGCCTGTTCTAAAAATAGCTCAAATAGCAGCACTTACCAGTGAGCTGCCTCTATTTTTTTATATTTTATTTATTTACCAGCAAGCTGGTCTCGCTTTGCTCGACATTTTTAATTCTAAGAGAGACAAAACTCAAATAGAATTTCAAATCCCAAGAAAATATTTTAAAGACTTGGTCTTCACTTGTTTAAATAAATTCATTTATTTTTTTACTTTGCTTCTTATAACTTTCAGAAAGACAATTTTAGAGAAAAAATACAACCTTAAAATGAATGATTTTAGGATTTTTAAACATATACCATTTTACCTTTTGAATTCCTTCTTCTTCTTTCCTGACAATTTAAATCAATGTTCAAGTAAATGTATTTTTTTTGTGCAAAGAATAATAAATACATTTTAATTTAATTCTTCATTTTAGCTTGTTCTTTTTGACGAAAAATATTTGTGAAATATTTCTTCAAACTTATTACGATTAAAATTCCCCAAAAATATTCTGGCAAATCTAGAAAATCTTTAGAATCAAATTTAAATCTTTTTTCAAAGTCTTTTGAATTTCTTTTAAAATTTATGTTCTGGAAAATTTAGAGGACATAATGATTTGTCCAATTTGTTTTATATTCTAACAAAGTGCAGATTGGATTTTAACATATTTAAAAAATGTCATCAAAATTCTAAAATTAATCTTAATCAAGAAAAATGACTAATGATGTTCCATAAATTCTTTTTTATTTTTTTCCCAAAAGATCAGAATTAGCTAGTTTTTCTCTTCTTTTTTTCGGTTGAATTTTGAATTTCCAAGAGTCGAAATTGAAGATAAACTATGTTTCAAAATTAAGTTTTCACTTTTTTCCAGTTTACTCCTCTTTTATAAATGATAAATGGGTTGTACTTGTATAGCGCTTTTCTACCTTCAAGGTACTCAAAGCGCTTTGATACTAATTCCACATTCACACACTGATGGAGGGAGCTGCCATGCAAGGCGCTAACCAGCACCCATCAGGAGCAAGGGTGAAGTGTCTTGCTCAGGACACAACGGACGTGACGAGGTTGGTACTAGGTGGAGATTGAACCAGGGACCCTCGGGTTGCGCACGGCCACACTGCGCCACGCCATCAATTAAGCGTTCAATTAAGTGTTTTTTTCATCATTTATTCCATACAAAAAACCTTCCGTAAAAGGAGAAAAAAATGTACTAAGGAATGACACAGAAATACCAATTTTTTATATATACCGTATTTCCTTGATTTGCCGCAGGGCATATAGTATGCGCCCGCCTTGAATTACTGCCGGGTCGAACTCGCTTCCCAAAATAATTAGCACATGCTTAGTATTACCGCCTGGTCAAACTCGTGACACTTCCCGTCATCATTTTCAAAATAGAGGAGGCTGATTTTAATACCAATAATTTGAAATCGCATCAAGGGAAGAAGATTCAGAGCTATTCAGTAGGATTTAAGGTCCAAGCTTACATCACACAAATTTTTACTGCATGCCTTTGGTAAGTGCCGGAGTGCCAAGAGGTTTTAAAATAATTAGCGCATGCTTACTTTTACCGCATGCCTTTGGTAAGCGCAGGAGTGAGAAGAGGTTTTAAATTAAATAGTGCCCTGGCGGCAATTCAAGGAAATATGGTATACAGATTTATTTATTAAAGGTAAATTGAGCAAATTGGCTATTTCTGGCAATTTATTTAAGTGTGTATCAAACTGGTAGCCTTTCGCATTAATCAGTACCCAAGAAGTAGCTTTTGGTTTCAAAAAAGTTGATGACCCCAAATCTAAACTATGACATCTGTGTAGTGAAAAACATATTGAATGAGGTGTGTCCAAACTTTTGGCCTGTACAGTATTTTTATTATATTTTACTCGTTAAGTATTTCCAATTAAAGGCCTACTGAAATTAGATGTTCTTATTTAAACGGGAATAGCAGGTCCCTTGTATGTGTCATACTTGATCATTTGGCGATATTGACATATATTTGCTGAAAGGATTTAGTAGAGAACATCGACGATAAAGTTTGCAACTTTTGGTCGCTAATAAAAAAGCCTTGCCTGTACCGAAGTAGCAGACGATGTGCGCGTGACGTCACGGGTTGTGGAGCTCCTCACATCTGAACATTGTTTACAATAATGGCCACCAGCAGCGAGAGCGATTCGGACCGAGAAAGCGACGATTTCCCCATTAATTTGAGCGAGGACGAAAGATTCGTGGATGCGGAAAATGAGAGTGAAGGACTAGAGAAAAAAATAAAAAAAAAGGCGAGGGCGGTGGGAGCGATTCATGTGTTATTAGACACATTTACTAAGATAATTCTGGAAAATCACTCATCTGCTTATTGTGTTACTAGTGAGATTATATGGTACCTGAAAATCGGAGGGGTGTGGCCACTGGTGTGGTGACCGCCAGTGTCTCCGGTGGGAGGAGGTAATAGTCCGCAGCTGCAGGAGGACGCAACTCCGCTCATGTCTACGGTAAGAGCCGATTTATTAGCACAATTTTCTCACCGAAACCTGCCGGTTGACATGTGGTCGGGAACCATGTTCGCGTGACCGCTCTGTTCCATAGAAAAGCGTCACTTTCGGGAATGTAAACAAGGAAACATCGGCTGTGTTTGTGTTGCTAAAGGCAGCTGCAATACACAGCTTCCCACGTACATCTTTCTTCTTTGACTTGTCCATTATTAATAGAACAAATTGCAAAAGATTAAGCAACACAAATGTCCAGAATACTGTGTAATTACGCGATTAAAGCCGACTACTTATAGCTTGGATCGGGCTGGAAGAACATGTCTGCTACCACCGGGGACGTCACGCGCACGCGTAATCATTCCGCGACGTTTTCAACAGGATACCTCGCGGGAAATTTAAAATTGTAATTTAGTAAACCAAACCGGCTGTATTGGCATGTGTTGCAATGTTAATATTTCATCATTGATATATAAACTATCAGACTGCGCGGTCGTGGTCGGTAGTAGTGGCTTTCAGTAGGCCTTTAAAATATTAGCTTGATATTATTTATGCTTTAATTTTTAGCAAACAGAAACCAGAAAGCCAGAGTCAATTTTATGTTTTTTTGTCAGGGAAGGCATTTACATGTCTACCCTCTTGTTTATTTTGTACACAAATGTGTCAGAGTATATACATCACAGGACAAAAATCAAATATGCTGATGATTCAGCGATTGTCAGCTAGTTAAATGATATGCAGTCACACATGTCCAGCTGTCGGGCACTAGTTTGTTGACATGGACGCGCCCTCACAAGACACAAAGTAGAATCATGAAATACCACTTTACCCGAGTAAAAATTATGCATATTTGCCCAGGAGAGTCTTGATATCAATTTTCGTGACCGAGCCACACACATAACAGTAAAGTTTGTATCTGTTTTGTCTTGTAGAATGACGTTTGGAGCACAAGATAGTTCAATATGTCTGGGACCTCCACCAATGGATAACATTTGTTATCAGTCGACAAACATTTTATTAAAAAGAACAGGGATGTATTGTATTTTATTTTTAGATTTGTTTTACTTGCATCTACTTTTTGAAGGAAGCGCTAGGCCCCTTGAGTACTCAGAGTCATCTTGGCATCGTTGACCACTACGGAATACAAGAAATATCTTGATATCAGTTTTGGTCCATATCGCCAAGCCCAAGTGCTTCATTTGGTCACAAAAGAATGCTGACAATAAGTTATGGGACAATATATCGTCCAGCAAAATTTGTTATCAGCCCAGACCAAATTTCGATAAGTTTTGTTCATTTTGTCCCAAAAAGACCAAAGACCAGCGTGGAAAGAAGAAGGGAAACTCAGTGGAGTAAAAAAAGACTATTTATGAGAAGTACATCAATGGCGATCGCAAGTATGGAACAATGGAGGAAGAAGTCTTAGTACCACAGCTAGTTTTAAATAGTGATGAGAGCAGACTTTTTTGGAAAAAGATGCCAAAGCTGATTCACATTATATCACAGCGGAGGAGAAGACACAAGCAGGACAAAAGCCAATCAAGGACCACCTGCTTCAGGTGGGGTTCTTCCAGCTGAAGCAGTTTTAATTGCTTTTACCCTTTAAAATCGTTTTTAAATCATATTTATTTTTATATTGTTTTCAATTTTTTGGTTTTTATTCAGTCATTGGTGTAGCTAAAGATAATATTTTAATATTGTTGGAAACATTTTTGTTGTTTAAATGTGCTGTATAAATAAAGTGGATGGATTGATGTTATCACTTGTACAAGGTGATAGAATCTTGGCTCCGAATGTAACCTCACCTTCAAGAAGTTGTCTTCTGTAGCTCATGGGACAAAGATCGAAATGTTAAAGAATAGGAATATTTTCAGATATTTAGGGAAAGTAAATTAAACATTACTTCCGTCTTTAATTATGATCATGAGTTCTGGTTATGTTGGAGACGGCGTGGCGCAGTTGGGAGAGTGACTGTGCCGATCCCCACCTTCTAGCAACTTCGTCACGTCCGTTGTGTCCTCGAGCAAGACACTTCACCCTTACTCCTGATGGGTCGTGCTTAGGGCCTTGCATGGCAGCTCCTGCCATCAGTGTGCAAATGTGGAAATAGTGACTAAGCGTTTTGAGTACCTTGAAGGTAAAAATCGCAATACAAGTATGCATAAAAATTAGTTGTCTTTTGTACAATTCTTTTAGGGCTGCAACAACTAATCGATTAAATCGATTATAAAAATAGTTGTCGATCAATTTAGTCATCGATTCGTTGGATGTATGCAATGCGCATGCGTTGGGGCCATTTTTTCTTCTTCCCTAAACCTTTATTTATAAACTGCAACATTTACAAACAGCTGAGAAACAATCAAAATAAGTTTAAAAACAGTACAAAACAGCGCCAGGGTGGCGCTGAGGCCACGTCTCATGAGGTGGCAGTGAGCCAGCCAATGATGTGTCATGTGCAGCTCACGTGACCATGCAGTATCTTTTGCTGGAAACATTTGAAAAACGGCGGAGGGAAACAGTAAGGATAGTTCAGCGGAGAAACATCTGGAGGTTAATGCTTCAATTGAGAAAAGTGTACGACCTAAGTTGTCAAAAGTGTGGGAATACTTCACTTTAAACACTGCAAAGAAGACAGTTTCCTGCTAAATGTACAGCATGGACCCCGCATGGCACGGAAGAACATCGCTTCGGGAACACCTGAACAGGAAGCATCTTTTATCCATGCATGAAGAGAACTCACGGTACGTAACTTTTTCAGTCCATAGTCCGAGTACATTGATCCGTTGTGTCCGTCTTTGTGTGTTTTTAATATTTTGCTAACGAGGAGATTTTTTTCAGGAAGCGCAGCAGCAATTGCTGTGTATTAATTTTCAGAGTGTTAAGAACGTTTTTTGAGAGTGTGACGTCTGCATTTTCTGTCTGCATTCCTAAGTTCAGCTTTTTTGTGAGTGACGTTAACGATATGTCTTTGTTGCTGATAATGTGTCTCCAGCACATTTGACTCTGTTTTGAGAAATAAAACACACGTTTACCAATTTGGAAATAAACATAACGGACAGAATAATCTCAGGTTGGTTTCATAATGGATCAATGTAGCCGTATCCGATTAAGCTATATAAATATATTTAGATTTGAGTGATGCTTTAGTATAACTAAACATTATGAAGGTGCTGGAATATTTCATGCTACTATTCACAGGCAGCCTAAAATGAATCCTTTATTATTCACAACAGAAAGGTGTACAATATCTGATCCAGTTCTGATCTGATGAGTTACATGTCTGTGTTGTTATTGGTGTATGCTGCCTCCCCAATGTCCATTTATTTAATTTAGCTGTTTTTTTAACGTGGTGGCGTATTTGTCTTTTACGTCAGAAATTATTAATGAAATCAACTGGGTGAGTATTGAGTTAGATGTAAATGATGCTACTATGTACGTTCATAATATGGTTTCTCTCATTTCAGAATGAAACAAGCCAGCATTAGAGACTTGGTACAAAAGAAGGTGTGCATACCACGGCAAGCGGCTGCATTGACTGATGCTATCCTGAATATGTTGGTAACTGACATGAGGCCACTATCAATGGTGGAGGATGAAGGTTTTAGACAAATGATTCATGTCCTCAACCCTGGTTACACTCTTCCCTCGAGGACCCATTTTACCAAACTGATGGAGAGGTAGTACGAGCAAACATTCCATGCAGTGTAGACTGACATAAAAGCCACCCAGTGCAAAATTGCTCTCACTACTGATGTGTGGAAGAGTGTAGTCTACCCTGGCAATACATGCCACTACATTTTCCAAGATGGCGCTGCTGTAGTGGCTGCTGTAGGCAGGAGCTCTGTGCTCTTGTGTCATCCTTTTGTGTTTCCCTCTTGTTTTCATGTGTTATTATATTTTTTTGCCTTTTGGTCCGGGACCCTTTGGGACTGTGTGACAAGGGGTGGCACTTTCGTGACCTCTGTGGTGCTTTTTTGTGGACTTCTGGATCTGCCTCCCGGGAGCCTTTTGGCCATGGAGACCAGCTGCTGGGTCTCTGCTACACCAGAGTCTGTTTGGATGTACTGGAGGAGATGCGGATGAGGGGGACAGGGCTGCGGAGCTAGCACTGAGCGCTGGGACGGAGAGGCTTCGCGGTGTCTTGACTGGGTGAGCAGGTGTCGGACACCTCAGTCACCTTGGACGTATCCTCGCTCATCCATGCGGACTGGATATTGGCCGAGAGTGGAGTCAGCTGTCTTGGTTGCTTTGTTGGGTCTGCTTCTGTCTCTGGCCATGCTCCCTCCTCCCCAGCAGACGATGGCGTGGAACACCACAGAGGCCACCACAGTGTATATGTTTATTTTATTTTTTATTCATAGCTGTATGTAGAAGTGTCTGGTTGTGTCTGCTGCTTTAATGTCCTCTGTGTTCTTTGATGTTTCCCTCTTACACACATGTAAGAGGGATGTGTACTATGGCTATGAGTTGTTGTTTTTTTCCCTTGGCCTCAGTCTGCACCCCCACTCCAGGGCCTAGGCTAAAACCGATTTTTTAAATTTTATTTTAATATTCTATTTTTGTTCTCCCATCCCCCCTCCCCTCCCCCATTGTTTACCTGTATGTCATCTTTTTTGTAAGGGGCGCTGGAAGCCGGCAGACCCGTCAGCGATCCTGTTCTGTCTCCCTGTAATGTTTGTCTGATCTTGAATGGTATTGTGCGGAAAATTTTAATTTTCCTGAAGGAACTCTCCTGACGGAATAAATAAAGTACTACCTATCTAATCTAATTGGAGACGAATGGAACATGAAGTCAATCTGCCTTACTATCAGGCCATTAGAGCAGGGGTCGGGAACCTTTTTAGCTGAGAGAGCCATGAAAGCCAAAGATTTTAAAATGTATTTCCGTGAGAGCCAAGTAATATTTTCTAACACTGAATACAACTAAATGCATGCATTTTTTTTATTAATAACATTTGTAGAGTACAATAAGTCTCCTATTATTTTGAATAACATGTTTTATTCTAAAGCTAACCAATAATAAATAAAATATTTCTAATCAATAATGTGAATTCTTGAACAGGTGCGGTAGAAAATGGATGGATGGATTAAAATGCATATATTTTGAACATTATTTTTAACACTGTGATTGCCAGCAAAATTATTCATTACTTATTGTGTTAAGCAATGTCAGCTAAGATTCATCTGAGAGCCAGATGCAGTCATCAAAAGAGCCACATCTGGCTCTAGAGCCATAGGTTCCCTACCCCTGCACTAGAGGAGAGACATTCAGCATCCAACATTGCAGAATAGTTATAATAGGTAATAGCCAGGTTTGAAATTCCTCAAAGCTAAATTTTTGCTATTGTGCATGACAATAGTGCACTTTATAAAAAAAAAAAACATTTTTGTAACACTTGTCTTATTTTATTTGGCAAGTCGAAAGGACATGGTGCCAGTATGCTGTTTTTTAAATAAATCAGTGGAAAGGATAGGAATGTATTTTTTTCCTCTTTTGTCCGATTATTAATCGAAGTAATAATCAACAGATTAATCGATTATGAAATTAATCGTTAGTTGGTCCTAAATTATTTTAATGAATCAAGTAACATTTATGAAAACTTTTTTCCCAAAACAATATATAATGTGAAAAATAACAGGATAATGCATAATTCTATCATTTGTTATCAAAAGTCACAAAAAAGTAGGACCCCAAAAATGTACTGCGGGACTCCATTTTTATCCCTTGATGGGGCCTCAGGGGACCCCATTTGGAGAACTCCTAGCGCCAACACTGATAATCTATTATAGCATTGTCATTGTATCAGTTTGGGAGTAAAAATCTAATTGCATTTGAGGCCAAAAATACTGATTAATGTAAAACTATTGAGGTAGAACAAGGGGCTGCAATAGTTAATCGATAATCATAACTTAAGGTTAAATATTGCGATAGTTTTGACGTATCGATATATAGTCACGCTTAGTGTGTGAATGTTGTCTATCTGTGTCGGCCTTGCGATGATGTGGCAACTTGTCCAGGGTGTACCCCGCCTTCCGCCCAAATGCAGCTAAGATTGGCTCCAGCACCCCCCCCCACCCCAAAAGGGACAAGCCGTAGAAAATGGATGGATGTCCATCTCTTAGCCACAACATTACTGACTGCAACTTCATTCTTCCGTTTACCTTTTCTCAGCTCCCATGCGTCAATGTCTCGCTTGTTGAAGTAGGTGACCCAGCGGGCGTCAAACTCCTCGTCGGTCTCTTGTTTCCCATGAGAATAGCACCTTGACGCCAACAGAGCTGCAAGGTGAAAATGACATCGTCATCATATTAAAAGTACCGACTTTGGCCTTGAAAATGGGTAAACAAAATCAAAAGTATGCAGTCAACAACACAAACAAAAACATTTAAAATGGATACATCATCTCAAAAAGACTTCATGAAACATGCCTACTGACAGGACAGACATGGCTGGAACAGAAGCACTACTACAAGGCCCGGGGGAGGTGTAGTTTAGGACAGACATGGCTGGAACAGAAGCACTACTACAAGGCCCGGAGCAGGTGTAGTTTAGGACAGATATGGCTGGAACAGAAGCACTACTACAAGGCCCGGGGCAGGTGTAGTTTAGGACAGACATGGCTGGAACAGAAGCACTACTACAAGGCCCGGGGCAGGTGTCTTTCAAGTGGGTCACGACAAGGACACACATTGAGACACGAACAGCAAAGGGAGTTTCACAGACATTGTCTCTAAATGAGATAGTTATGAGTCAGTTCGAGGCTACCCGGTTTTCTTTCAAAATGAGAAAAGTTTAACTCGGGTTAGTGCTCGTCAGCGACACTTGTGAGGCTAATATTAGCATGTTAGCCGCTACTTGTGAGGCTAATATTAGCATGTTAGCCGCTACTTGTGAGGCTAATATTAGCATGTTAGCAGCTACTAGTGAGGCTAATATTAGCATGCTAGCCGCTACTTGTGAGGCTAATATTAGCATGTTAGCCGCTACTTTTGAGGCTAATATTAGCATGCTAGCCGCTACTTGTGAGGCTAATATTAGCATGTTAGCCGCTACTTGTGAGGCTAATATTAGCATGTTAGCCGCTACTTGTGAGGCTAATATTAGCATGCTAGCCGCTACTTGTGAGGCTAATACTAGCATGTTAGCCGCTACTTGTGAAGCTAATATTAGCATGCTAGCCCAGCTCCTTCCGCATTGAGCCGCGCCACGAGTTCATCACCAGTTGGCTCCTAAAGGACAATTGTCCGACGGACACGTTCGACAAATACCTTGACACCTGGGTTTCGTTGGGGCCAGACTGCGAAGGCCGGAGAGAGAGAGGCGGGCGGCTGCTCTCAACATGTTGCGGGACAGACAAGCTGCGCGGGCCGCTCAGATTTTGCTGCAGGAAGCTGAGCTCCGCTGTGACGTCAAATGTCGGTTATGGGCATGTGCGACCTTTACCCTTTAAAAAAAAATCTTAAGTAGAATGAGTACGTGGACCTCCCGTTCATTATAGTTCCAATTATTTCAATTTATTTTACAATTCTGAAACGCAAATCAAAATATAAAAGGAGGGCCGTTTTTCGATTTTTTTTTTATATATGACAGATTTTAAACAAACCAAAAATGGTTGATTTTCATTAAAATATTACCATAAAAATGGATTTTGTTCTGTTTTCCTTTCATGGATTTTAATTATAAAACATGTTCATTTCTTAGGCGTTCGGGTGGCATCCTGACCAGATTCCCGAACCACCTCATCTGGCTCCTCTCGATGTTAAGGAGCAGCGGCTTTACTTTGAGTCCCTCCCGGATGGCAGAGCTTCTCACCCTATCTATAAGGGAGAGCCCCACCACACGGCGGAGGAAACTCATTTCGGCCGCTTGTACCCGTGATCTTATCCTTTCGGTCATGACCCAAAGCTCATGACCATAGGTGAGGATAGGAACGTAGATCGACCGGTAAATTGAGAGCTTTGCCTTCCGGCTCAGCTCCTTCTTCACCACAACGGATCGGTACAACGTCCGCATTACTGAAGACGCCGCACAGATCCGCCTGTCGATCTCACGATCCACTCTTCCCTCACTCGTGAACAAGACTCCTAGGTACTTGAACTCCTCCACTTGGGGCAGGGTCTCCTCCCCAACCCGGAGATGGCACTCCACCGTTTTCCGGGCAAGAACCATGGACTCGGACTTGGAGGTGCTGATTCTCATTCCGGTCGCTTCACACTCGGCTGCGAACCGATCCAGCGAGAGCTGAAGATCCCGGTCAGATGAAGCCATCAGGACCACATCATCTGCAAAAAGCAGAGACCTAATCCTGCGGTTACCAAACCAGAACCCCTCAACGCCTTGACTGCGCCTAGAAATTCTGTCCATAAAAGTTATGAACAGAATCGGTGACAAAGGACAGCCTTGGCGGAGTCCAACACTCACTGGAAATGTGTTCGACTTACTGCCGGCAATGCGGACCAAGCTCTGGCACTGATCGTACAGGGAACGGACCGCCACAATAAGACAGTCCGATACCCCATACTCTCTGAGCACTCCCCACAGGACTTCCCGAGGGACACGGTCGAATGCCTTCTCCAAGTCCACAAAGCACATGTAGACTGGTTGGGCAAACTCCCATGCACCCTCAAGAACCCTGCCGAGAGTATAGAGCTGGTCCACAGTTCCACGACCAGGACGAAAACCACACTGTTCCTCCTGAATCCGAGGTTCGACTATCCGACGTAGCCTCCTCTCCAGTACACCTGAATAAACCTTACCGGGAAGGCTGAGGAGTGTGATCCCACGATAGTTGGAACACACCCTCCGGTACCCCTTCTTAAAGAGAGGAACCACCACCCCGGTCTGCCAATCCAGAGGTACCGCCCCCGATGTCCACGCGATGCTGCAAAGTCTTGTCAACCAAGACAGCCCCACAGCATCCAGAGCCTTAAGGAACTCCGGGCGGATCTCGTCCACCCCTGGGGCCTTGCCACCGAGGAGCTTTTTAACTACCTCAGCGACCTCAGCCCCAGAAATAGGAGAGTCCACCACAGATTCCCCAGGCACTGCTTCCTCATAGGAAGACGTGTTGGTGGGATTGAGGAGGTCTTCGAAGTATTCCTTCCACCTATCCACAACATCCGCAGTCGAGGTCAGCAGAACACCATCCGCACCATACACGGTGTTGATAGTGCACTGCTTCCCCTTCCTGAGGCGGCGGACGGTGGTCCAGAATCGCTTCGAAGCCGTCCGGAAGTCGTTTTCCATGGCTTCCCCGAACTCTTCCCATGTCCGAGTTTTTGCCTCCGCGACCGCTGAAGCTGCACACCGCTTGGCCTGTCGGTACCTGTCCACTGCCTCCGGAGTCCTATGAGCCAAAAGGACCCGATAGGACTCCTTCTTCAGCTTGACGGCATCCCTCACCGCTGGTGTCCACCAAGGGGTTTTAGGATTGCCGCCCCGACAGGCACCAACTACCTTGCGGCCACAGCTCCGATCTGCCGCCTCGACAATAGAGGTGCGGAACATGGTCCACTCGGACTCAATGTCCAGCACCTCCCTCGTGACATGTTCAAAGTTCTTCCGGAGGTGGGAATTGAAACTTTGTCTGACAGGAGACTCTGCCAGACGTTCCCAGCAGACCCTCACAATGCGTTTGGGCCTCCCAGGTCTGTCCGGCATCCTCCCCCACCATCGCAGCCAACTCACCACCAGGTGGTGATCGGTAGAAAGCTCCGCCCCTCTCTTCACCCGAGTGTCCAAAACATGAGGCCGCAAATCCGATGACACAACTACAAAGTCGATCATGGAACTGCGGCCTAGGGTGTCCTGGTGCCAAGTGCACATATGGACACCCTTATGTTTGAACATGGTGTTTGTTATGGACAAACTGTGACGAGCACAAAAGTCCAATAACAAAACACCACTCGGGTTCAGATCCGGGCGGCCATTCTTCCCAATCACGCCTCTCCAGGTTTCACTGTCGTTGCCAACGTGAGCGTTGAAGTCTCCCAGTAGGACAAGGGAATCACCCGGGGGAGCACTTTCCAGTACTCCCTCGAGTGTTCCCAAAAAGGGTGGGTACTCTGAACTGCTGTTTGGTGCGTAAGCACAAACAACAGTCAGGACCCGTCCCCCCACCCGAAGGCGGAGGGAGGCTACCCTTTCGTCCACCGGGTTGAACTCCAACGTACAGGCTTTGAGCCGGGGGGAAACAAGAATTGCCACCCCAGCCCGTCGCCTCTCACTGCCGGCAACGCCAGAGGGCAACGCCAGAGTGGAAGAGGGTCCAATCCCTCTCGGGAGAAGTGGTTCCAGAGCCCTTGCTGTGCGTCGAAGTGAGTCCGACTATATCCAGCCGGAATTTCTCGACTTCGCGCACTAGCTCAGGCTCTTTCCCCCCAGTGACGTGACGTTCCACGTCCCAAGAGCTAGCTTCTGTAGCCGAGGATCGGACCGCCAAGTGCCCTGCCTTCGGCTGTCGCCCAGCTCACAATGCACCCGACCTCTATGGCCCCTGCTATGGGTGGTGAGCCCATTGGAGGGGTGACCCACGTTGCCTCTTCGGGCTGTGCCCGGCCGGGCCCCATGGGAACAGGCCCGGCCACCAGGCGCTTGCCATCGTGCCCCACCTCCGGGCCTGGCTCCAGAGGGGGGCCCCGGTGACCCGCGTCCGGGCGAGGGAAATCTGGGTCCATGGTTTTTCATCTTCATAAAGGTCTTCGAGCTGCTCTTTGTCTGATCCCTCACCTAGAACCTGTTTGCCTTGGGAGACCCTACCAGGGGGCTTTATGCCCCCGGACAACATAGCTCCTAGGATCATTGGGACACGCAAACTCCTCTACCACGATAAGGTTGCAGCCACCCGAACGCCTCCCTAGGGAGGTGTTTAGGGCACGTCCAACCGGTAGGAGGCCACGGGGAAGACCCAGGACACGTTGGGAAGACTATGTCTCCCGGCTGGCCTGGGAACGCCTCGGGATCCCCCGGGAAGAGCTAGACGAAGTGGCAGGGGAAAGGGAAGTCTGGGTTTCCCTGCTTAGGCTGTTTCCCCCGCGACCCGACCTCGGATAAGCGGAAGATGATGAATGAATGAATGAATGAATGAATGAATGAACATGTTCATTCTAAATGCTAAAATGCGAGGTTATCTGCGTGATGACAAAAAGAACCGGAAGTGGTATTTTAGATTTTCTTTCGGGTTTAGTAAGTTTTTTCTTTTTTTTAGTATAACGGTAACATATTTGTTTAGCAGTAGTCCTATTGTTGTTTAAAAAAAGTTTCATTAAATAGTTGTCCAACTTTTGTTACTGAAATGAAAATAGGAAAAATAGCCCGAAATTATTTTTTTTGATTTGCATTTAAGAATTCGAAATAGAATGAATGGAAGGTACACGGATCGTTGAGCAATTAATTTATACTAATAAAATATAGAAATACAGAAAATAAATAAATAAAATATATATATATATATACATATATATATACATACATATATATATACATACATATATATACATACATGCATACATACATATATATATACATACATACATATATATACATACATACATACATACATACATATATATACATACATACATATACATACATACATACATACATACATATATATATATATATATATATATATATATATATATATATATATTAATGGTCTAATCTAACTTCAAATCCTCCAATAAAGATAATAATTCAAGGGCATTTGTACTTATAACCGTTTTCCAAAATTGTACTCATAAATTGACATCATTGAACCAAGGTGAAGATTTGTGGCTTTCATGCTTGCAACACTAACAAGCATTTCTTAATCTACCAAATGTGATCTGTTCTGTCCTAAACGGGGACGGTCCGTGTACCTCCCGTTCATTTTATTTCCAATTATTTGATCAATTTTAAAATTCTGAAACGCAAATCAAAAAATAAAATGAGGTCCGTTTTTCAATTTTTACTATATATGGCAGATTTTAAAACAAGCAAAAAAGGGTTGACCAAGGATGTCGTTGTGGCTTGTGCAGCCCTTTGAGACACTTGGGATTTAGGGCTATATAAATAACATTGACTGGTTGATTGATCGATTGATAATACAAATAATAACAGAAGGAATTAACAAATTACAAAGATGGTTTGACAAAAACTGACTATCCTTCAACATCAGTAAAACTAAAATACAGTTATTCGGTAACAGTAGAAGAGAAAGTCAAACACAAATAAAAATTGAAAGAGTTAATGAAACCAATTGTCTGGGTTTGATGGTTGATGAAAAATGAACTTGAAATCTCATGTAAAAAATATACAACATAAGTTTGCAAGAAACACGTCAATATTGAATAAAGCCAAATATGCATTGGACCAAAAATCACTTCAAATTCTCTACTGTTCGCTAGTGTAACCATAACTGAGTTATTGTGCAGAAATATGGGAAATAACCACAAAAGTACACTTCATTCACTACCTGTGTTACAAAAAAGATCAGTTGGAATAATACATAATGTTGGATTTAGAGAACATTCAAACCTGTCAGGTTCAAACACTGATGACATCTATTAAACAAGACAAGAAGCAAGGAAATATACAGAGACAGAATTCAATGTGGCTTAATTTGAGGAGAGACGCCCGGACACTGTACCATTGTACAGTGTCTCAGCACGCTCTGGCGAAAGATTGTACGCCACCAATCCCCTGTTTACATAATAACAGCTGTTTCTAAAGGAATGGGGGGTATGTAAACAGCCATTGTTTTCGGTCACATTAACACAAAACAAAAAGATGCCTCTGGCTTGGACTGGTCCTGGATCGAGCTTGGGCAGGTCTTGGATCAAGTTAGATAACCCTTCCCGTCTCCTCCCATCGTACATAATGGAATTTTACAAGCCTTTGGCTTGGTACAGCAACGACAGCCTCTTGTCTGTTCACCGGGAAATGAGAGAACGGAAAGTTTTTTGATAATTTACATACAATTTTTCTAATAAAACCCTTTATTCATTGAATCCAAAATATTGAAATTCCATGACATAGTGAATTTGCAAAAAGATAAAATTATGCAAACTATAACCTGCTACCCAACAATTCTTCTCAACAAAGGAGAATAAATATAACCTAAGAGGAAAATCTAATTCAAAATATTTGTATTCACGTACAACACTTAAAAAATGTATTATGTCCGTATGTGTAATTAAATGGAATGGATTAATAACAGAAATCAAACAATGTAATAATATGAATTTTAAGAAACTCTTCAGACTTAAAGTGTTGACAAAGTACAAAGACAAAAAACCACGACAAACCTTGTGAATGTACTGATCATCTTATTAATCTCACCATATGAAATACAAGAGTCACGGTCTGGATTCATCCCACAGTCTGTAAATTGTTTGTCTCATTAGATTAGAACAGGACTATTCAACTGGGGGCCAATCCAGGTCCATTTGGCTCAGGAATGACACCATACAGTTCAATATTTGGGAGACAAACATTTTTGGAGCAAATTCCGGAAAAACACTAGAGTGCTCCTGTTGTAAAAAGGAACTTGGATTGCTGTAAACACATTGGCAGATCCTTGCATTGACATTTGAACCTTGTGAGCAAACGTAGAAGACTTGGGTCCAAACCTGTGATATACATGACTGGGGTGTTCATCAAGGCAACCCTTTAAGTCCTCTCCTTTTTTGGCATTTTTTTGGAATGTGATTTATTAGACTAAATGACATTAGCTGCTTTACTTCTGATGCAGTCAGTAGTCATTTGTTCAACTTATTTCGATATACTAGTGGTGTTCCTTAAGGCAGTGTTTTTCAACCACTGTGCCATGCCACACTAGATACAGTCGGCTGGGCCGTGGGATTTTATCCAATTTCACCTATTTGGGTTAAAAATATTTTTTAGCAAAGCAGTAATTATAGTCTGCAAACTATGTGTTGTTGTTGAGTGTGGGTGCTGTCTAGAGCTGGGCAGAGTAACCCTGTAATACTCTTCCATATCAGTAGGTGGCAGCCGGTAGCTAATTGCTTTGTAGATGTCGGAAACAGCGGGAGGCAGTGTGCAGGTAAAAATGTATAATGCTTAAACCAAAAATAAACAAAAGGTGAGTGCCCCTAGGAAAAAGCATTGAAGCTTAGGGAAGGCTATGCAGAAAAAAATTAAAACTGAACTGGCTACAAAGTAAACAAAAACAGAATGCTGGACGACAGCAAAGACTTACTGGGGAGCAAAGACGGCATCCACAATGTACATCCCAACATGACATGACAATTAACAATGTCCCCACAAAGAAGGATGAAAACAACTGAATTATTCTTGATTCCCAAAACAAAGTAAATGGGGGAAATATCGCTCAAAGGAAGACATGAAACTGCTACAGGAAAATACCCAAAAAGAGGAAAAGCCACCAAGCTAGGATTGCAAGACAAGAAGTAAAAGACTACACACAGGAAAACAGCAAAAAGGCTCCAAATAAGTCAGGGTGTGATGTGACAGGTGGTGACAGTACACCTACTTTGAGACAAGAGCTATAGTGATGCATGTTTGCTTATGTTTTAAAGTCATATCCAACTATTTTGACAACGATTGAGTTTTGTTTTTTAATAATTTCTGCTGGTGGTGTGCCTCTGCATTTTTAAGGGTCGATTTTAGGTCCTCATTTAAGCTATTGAACTAGTGAGAGATCCACATTTTTGCAGAAGATTCCTAGAAACAACAGAGGGCTCCTGTAACTCTGACACAATAAATAGACCAAAATCAAATATTGTCTGTAGAAGTTGTTGCTATACGGGATTTACAAAATGAGACTAATGCTTAAGGGCGAAGTCCGGCCTCCGGTCTTTAACTTTCTGGACGAGTGGCTCCCAAAACAATATTCCTGGTTTAGGAGGTGAAGGAGCATACAAATTCTTGCATGCAGAGTCTCTTGGCTGAGGGTGGACCATGAGGCGTGTTGTGCATGCCACCACATGTCCCACACAGGTCCTCTGTGGTAAGAGTTTGTGGAGGTTGGTAGCCAGGCTCCTGAGGATTTAGAGGGTCTTTGGAGAGCAGGATACAGATGGCCGGGACGGTCGTCTGCACAGTCACACCTGCGTCGCCAGGCTGGGAATGTTCCCAAACCTCATTCACCGTCTTGTAGTAGAGCTTGGACACCTGGTGGAGTCCTCCCACTTTACGCTTAAAAATCTCCGCACAAGTGATGGTCTTGGTGACCCCTCTGCCCGAGCCGGTGAAGACAACCTGTCTGGGCGATGTCCCAAGGCTGTCTTTGCCCTCGCCCTCCATGCGAGCCGTGGCAAAGCGCAGCAAATTGCGGATCTTGCTTCCTTCTTTCACTCTCATGTGGAGAACGCCCGATGGGGCCAGTCCGGGAATGGGACAGGGGCCGAGGTCTTCTGTGCGGCTCACTCTCCTCGAGCTGTTCGGATTGACAGATGTGCTCCTCATCTGATCCTGTAGTTCTGTCATGTTCCAGAAGGGTCCGAAACTGCTGAAACTAGGTGATAATGTCTATTTCTTTGGAGAGATCCTCAGTCTTCTGTCGTTTTGAGATAACTGAGGAGGAAAAAGGCCATTTCTTCACCGAATCCCTCTGATGTCAACGGCGTCCTTGCTGAATTCAGCAGTGAGGACAGCTGATGCCAACACATGAGGCTCTGAGAGAGGCATGTGCACAGAGCTCTTAAAGGCACAAAGCCAACTTTATTTAGACCGTGAAGCCTCAGGAATCATGAATTAATACACGTGATTAAATGAAGCTCCCTTGCAGCAAATCCATCATCCATCTTCTTCCGCTTATCCGAGGTCAAGTCCCGGGGGCAGCAGCCTAAGCAGGGGAGCCCAGACTTCCCTCTCCCGAACCACTTTGTCCAGCTCCTCCCGGGGGATCCCGAGGCGTTCCCAGGCCAGCCAGGAGACATAGTCTTCCCGACGTGTCCTGGGTCTTCCCCGTGGCCTCCTACCGGTCGGACGTGCCCTAAACACCTCCCTCATGAGGCGTTCGGGTGGCATCCTGACCAGATGCCCGAACCTCTTCATCTGGCTCCTCTCCATGTGGAGGAGCAGCGGCTTTACTTTGAGCTCCTCCTTGATGGCAGAGCTTCTCACCCTATCTCTAAGGGAGAGACCCGCCACCTGGCGGAAGAAACTCATTTTGGCCGCTTGTACCCGTGATCTTGTCCTGTAGGTCATAACCCAAAGCTCATGACCATAGGTGAGGATGGGAACGTAGGTCGACCGGTAAATTGAGAGCTTTGCCTTCCGGCTCAGCTCTTTCTTCACCACAACGGATCGATACGATGTCCGCATTACTGAAGACGCTGCACCGATCCGCCTGTCGATCTCACCATCCACTCTTCCCTCACTCGTGAACAAGACTCTGAGCTACTTCAACTCCTCCACTCGGGGCAGGGTCTCCTCCCCAACCCGGGGATGGCACTCCACCCTTTCCCGGGCGAGAATCTGCATTGCAGCGAATCTCCATTGATATTATCCTGAAAGTTGACCTGATTCCATTGTTACAGGTCTGGTCCTTGATGACCCTATGATCTTAGTAACCTATAACCATTGCTCTATGAACAAGGAGTCATGTGGTCTTGAAGAAGGGTCTTCCTTTGTGCTAATGCAACCATTTATCCACCTTGTAGTTAATCAATCCCCTGCTGGGCTGACCCAGAAAATGTCTGCTCCACAATGTGAACGAACGAAAACGTTCAACCCTCGAAGCGGTGACTTTTTTGGCTAAGTGTCTGTAGAACACAACGGGACATTTCCCGGCAGATGCCAACAATGCTGACGGGAGAAGGGGAGGCAGCTGGGAGTTGGGCTCATATGGACGCACAATAGTGTTATAATCTTGTCTTTCTGCCTCACAGGAGCAAACACATCCTTTGTTTGCTGACACGGACAATAAACACACTCAGTTACTTGCTCAAATTAAACTCCAGGTTCAATCTTGCCCTGTGAATGATTTTTAATGTTGACTCTATTGTTGTTTTTCCTACAGTATTCCTCTGAAATGTTTTGGGGGCGACATTTACAGAAAACACAGGTCACCGGACTTCTTCCTGTTAGTCTTCTTTATGGTGCCATCCATTTGTACTGGGAAGCCATGACTCTCGCGTTCCTAGTCGGAAAGTGTGACCACTCTGACCACGCCCGAGTTTGTTTCAAAGTCGATGGCTCTGTCACCTCATACGTCACATACTGTCACCTCACACGTCACATACTGTCACCTCACACGTCACATACTGTCAACTCACACGTCACATACTGTCAACTCACACGTCACATACTGTCACCTCACACGTCACATACTGTCACCTCACACGTCACATACTGTCACCTCATACATCACATACTGTCACCTCACACGTCACATACTGTCACCTCACACGTCACATACTGTCAACTCACACGTCACATACTGTCACCTCACACGTCACATACTGTCACCTCATACATCACATACTGTCACCTCACACGTCACATACTGTCACCTCACACGTCACATACTGTACCCTCACACGTCACATACTGTCAGCTCACACGTCACGTACTGTCACCTCACACGTCATGTACTGTCACCTCACACGTCACATACTGTCACCTCACACGTCACACACTGTCACCTCACACGTCACGTACTGTCGGCTCACACGTCACGTACTGTCACCTCAAACGTCACATACTGTCACCTCACACGTCACATACTGTCACCTCACACGTCACATACTGTCACCTCATACGTCACATACTGTCACCTCATACGTCACATACTATCACCTCATACGTCACATACTGTCACCTCATACGTCACATACTGTCACCTCATACGTCACATACTGTCACCTCATACGTCACATACTGTCACCTCATACGTCACATACTGTCACCTCATACGTCACATACTGTCAGCTCACACGTCACGTTCTGTCACCTCACACGTCACATAGTGTCACCTCACACGTCACATACTGTCACCTCATACGTCACATACTGTTACCTCATACGTCACATACTGTCACCTCACACGTCACATACTGTCACCTCACACACTGTCACCTCACACGTCACATACTGTCACCTCATAGTCACATACTGTCACCTCATACGTCACATACTGTCACCTCACACGTAACATTCTGTCACCTCACGCGTCACATACTGTCACCTCACGCGTCACATACTGTCACCTCACACGTCACATACTGTCACCTCGCACGTCACATACTGTCACCTCGCACGTCACATACTGTCACCTCGCACGTCACATACTGTCACCTCGCACGTCACATACTGTCACCTCGCACGTCACATACTGTCACCTCGCACGTCACATACTGTCACCTCACACATCACATACTGTCACCTCACACATCACATACTGTCACCTCATAGTCACATACTGTCACCTCATACGTCACATACTGTCACCTCACACGTCACATACTGTCACCTCATACGTCACATACTGTCACCTCACACGTCACATACTGTCACCTCACACGTCACATACTGTCACCTCATAGTCACGTACTGTCACCTCACACGTCACATACTGTCACCTCACACGTCACATACTGTCACCTCATAGGTCACATACTGTCACCTCATATGTCACATACTATCACCTCATACGTCACATACTGTCACCTCATACGTCACATACTGTCACCTCATACGTCACATGCTGTCACCTCATACGTCACATACTGTCACCTCATACGTCACGTACTGTCAGCTCACACGTCACGTACTGTCACCTCACACGTCACATACTGTCACCTCACACGTCACATACTGTCACCTCATACGTCACATACTGTTACCTCATACGTCACATACTGTCACCTCACACGTCACATACTGTCACCTCACACGTCACAATCTGTCACCTAATAGTCACATACTGTCACCTCATACGTCACATACTGTCACCTCATACGTCACATACTGTCACCTCACACGTCACATACTGTCACCTCATACGTCACATACTGTCACCTCACACGTCACATACTGTCACCTCACACGTCACATACTGTCACCTCATAGTCACGTACTGTCACCTCACACGTCACATACTGTCACCTCACACGTCACATACTGTCACCTCATAGTCACGTACTGTCACCTCACACGTCACATACTGTCACCTCACACGTCACATACTGTCACCGCATAGTCACATACTGTCACCTCACACGTCACATACTGTCACCTCATACATCACATACTGTCACCTCACACGTCACATACTGTCACCTCACACGTCACATACTGTACCCTCACACGTCACATACTGTCAGCTCACACGTCACGTACTGTCACCTCACACGTCATGTACTGTCACCTCACACGTCACATACTGTCACCTCACACGTCACACACTGTCACCTCACACGTCACGTACTGTCAGCTCACACGTCACGTACTGTCACCTCAAACGTCACATACTGTCACCTCACACGTCACATACTGTCACCTCACACGTCACATACTGTCACCTCATACGTCACATACTGTCACCTCATACGTCACATACTATCACCTCATACGTCACATACTGTCACCTCATACGTCACATACTGTCACCTCATACGTCACATACTGTCACCTCATACGTCACATACTGTCACCTCATACGTCACATACTGTCACCTCATACGTCACATACTGTCAGCTCACACGTCACGTTCTGTCACCTCACACGTCACATAGTGTCACCTCACACGTCACATACTGTCACCTCATACGTCACATACTGTTACCTCATACGTCACATACTGTCACCTCACACGTCACATACTGTCACCTCACACACTGTCACCTCACACGTCACATACTGTCACCTCATAGTCACATACTGTCACCTCATACGTCACATACTGTCACCTCACACGTAACATTCTGTCACCTCACGCGTCACATACTGTCACCTCACGCGTCACATACTGTCACCTCGCACGTCACATACTGTCACCTCGCACGTCACATACTGTCACCTCGCACGTCACATACTGTCACCTCGCACGTCACATACTGTCACCTCGCACGTCACATACTGTCACCTCGCACGTCACATACTGTCACCTCACACATCACATACTGTCACCTCATAGTCACATACTGTCACCTCATACGTCACATACTGTCACCTCACACGTCACATACTGTCACCTCATACGTCACATACTGTCACCTCACACGTCACATACTGTCACCTCACACGTCACATACTGTCACCTCATAGTCACGTACTGTCACCTCACACGTCACATACTGTCACCTCACACGTCACATACTGTCACCTCATAGGTCACATACTGTCACCTCATATGTCACATACTATCACCTCATACGTCACATACTGTCACCTCATACGTCACATACTGTCACCTCATACGTCACATGCTGTCACCTCATACGTCACATACTGTCACCTCATACGTCACGTACTGTCAGCTCACACGTCACGTACTGTCACCTCACACGTCACATACTGTCACCTCACACGTCACATACTGTCACCTCATACGTCACATACTGTTACCTCATACGTCACATACTGTCACCTCACACGTCACATACTGTCACCTCACACGTCACAATCTGTCACCTAATAGTCACATACTGTCACCTCATACGTCACATACTGTCACCTCATACGTCACATACTGTCACCTCACACGTCACATACTGTCACCTCACACGTCACATACTGTCACCTCACACGTCACATACTGTCACCCCACACGTCACATACTGTCACCTCACACGTCACATACTGTCACATCACACGTCACATACTGTCACCTCACACGTCAGATACTGTCACCTCACACGTCACATACTGTCACCTCACACATCACATACTGTCACCTCATAGTCACATACTGTCACCTCATACGCCACATACTGTCATCTCATACGTCACATACTGTCACCTCATACGTCACATACTGTCACCTCACACGTCACATACTGTCACCTCATACGTCACATACTGTCACCTCATAGTCACATACTGTCACCTCATACGCCACATACTGTCACCTCATACGTCACATACTGTCACCTCATACGTCACATACTGTCACCTCACACGTCACATACTGTCACCTCATACGTCACATACTGTCACCTCACACGTCACATACTGTCACCTCACACGTCACATACTGTCACCTCACACGTCACATACTGTCACCATCACATACACATACACCCTCACGAAGCAGAGAGGTAGCAGCATGGGTATCATTAGCTCTGATGCTAGCGGAGTAGTGCAAGTGGTAATATGAGAGAAAAGATGAAGGAAGAATTAATTCCCAAGAAAAACAGCAGGGGGTCCATCGTCTTGCGGTGGTTTGGCTTCAAGCGGGAAGATGTCAAGCAGACAACTGTAGTTTGTCAAGTGTGGGGCAAAAGTGTTGCTACTAAAAGTAGCATTACTGCTAATATGTAGCATCTTTTGAAAAGTCACCTGCTAGAGAATAAAGAGTGCTTACTCCGCATGTCAACATCTCCATTCAGTGCCACACCAACAAAATGCAGAGGCAAACATTTCCACATCAACACCGTATGAAAAATAGTCAACAACATAAAGAGATAATGTCCGCAGGAACCTACCACATAGTGAAGGACATACACTATTTGATTTCCTATTATGCAGCTAATTTTTATTTGACACTTATTGAAATATCTTGTGTGACATCATGCACAAAAGTGCACTTTATATTACGACCGGTGGGCATAGTGATGCCGAATTTGTCCCTTCGTGGATGCGTCCACATGAACACAGCAATGTTAAGATTAAATGATTTATTAAACTTAACAAAAGCAGGCTACGAACACAAATACTGGAGCTAACAGACAAAACAAACCAAGGACGCTAGCATAATAAGCGGTAAAAAATGGATGGATGGTTGGATGGAGATAGGCGCCAGCGTCCCCCGCGCACGAAGACACACAAAAAGGAAAAACAATACATCAGCTTGAGAGCTGGAATAAAACAAAGGCTAAGCGTGAAAAGCTAGTGAGGACTTACATACGTGTGAGAACCAGTCGTGAATGTTGCTTGAAGGCTAATTAGGAACCCAGGCAGAAGTAACAAAAGGGGCGGGCTTATATAAGGCAGTAATCAAAATGGAAACAGGTGTGCATCGAAAACGAGGAGCAGGTGAACTAATCAGCTACCATGGTGACAAAGCAAACAGGAAATAAGGAGTCAGACGGAGAGATATACAAAAATTGGAACAAAACAACAGTGAAGATCAAAGCAGCAGATCACAACACTTTATTTGTTTTAAACTATTGTAGTGGCGTTCTGTACAAAAAGTGCACTTTAATTTAGTGTTGTTTTGATATGTCATCTTAGTGACATCATGCACAAAAGTGCACTTTATTTGTTTTAAACTATTGTAGTGGCGTTCTGTACAAAAAGTGCACTTTAATTGAGTGTTGTTTTGATCTGTCATCTTAGTGACATCATGCACAAAAGTGCACTCATAGCTTGTTTTAAAATGTCTCTGACAATCTTGCACTTTCTGTTTTGGAAATGACATGAATGTTTGTGCCACTGCTTAATAACTGTTTAATAAATACACTTTTAGTTGTGATTTCCCTCTCTGCATGAAAGTTTAAAAGTAGCATATATGAATGCAGTATGAAGAAGAATGTTTGAATGTAGACACATAGAATCATCATACTGCTGTGATTATATGCATCAAGTGTTCATTCAAGGCTAAGGCAAAATATGGAGATATATATGCTGTATCGTCACATGGCTTAAAAATATTCCATCCATCCATTTTCTACTGCTTATTCCCTTTTTGGGGTCGCGGGGGACGCTGGCGCCTATCTCCATCCAACCATCCATCCATTTTTTCCCGCTTATTCCCTTTCGGGGTTGCGGGGGGCGCTGGCACCTATCTCAGCTACAATCGGGCGGAAGGCGGGGTACACCCTGGACAAGTCGCCACCTCATCGCAGGGCCAGCACAGCTAGACAGACAACATTCACACTCACATTCACACACTAGGGACCATTTAGTGTTGCCAATCAACCTATCCCCAGGTGCATGTCTTTGGAAGTGGGAGGAAGCCGGAGTACCCGGAGGGAACCCACACATTCACGGGGAGAACATGCAAACTCAACACAGAAAGATCCCGAGCCTGGATTTGAACCCAGGACTGCAGGAACTTCGTATTATGAGGCAGACGCACTAACCCCTCTTCCACTGTGAAGCCCGGCGCCTATCTCAGCTACAAAATTATCCATCCATCCATTTTCTACCGCTTATTCCCTTTCGGGGTCGCGGGGGGCACTGGCGCCTATCTCAGCTACAAAATTATTGAAATATTAAAAAAGGTTGTATCGCCCAGCCCTAGATATATATATGTATATATAAATAACAAATACTTGAATTTCAGATATTACAGCAATATATATATAAATATATGTATATATATATATATATATATATATATATATATATACATACACGCATCCCCTCCCATCTCCGGAGGTCTCCAGGTTGGCAAGAATGCCATAATGACCAACATTAGAATACAGCAGCCTAGTAGGCATAAGTCTTCATTAAAAACAAGGCAGATGTTTTATTTAAGAAGTATATTTAATACTTTTGGCCAGTGTAACATTACACACAGTTTGAACGGTGTGTTGGAATATTGGAAAATAAAACACCGATCACTTAATTGAGTCCACGTACCACCAGTGGTAGCCGTAACACAGTTTGAGAATCCCCGATTTATAACCTGAAAATAACGTTTTGTGGTGGACATTTGGTTATCTTTATCCGTCCAAAAAGAGGAATCTACCTACAATTGGCAGGGAACACACATTTTTTGTACTGTTCTTCACTCCAACAATGGCATGTGTGTGTAAACTATGGCATAGAGTATGTGGAGTTCCTGCTCGCTAACACAACACAAATAACGAGGCCATAGTTTTCAGCTTGGCTCGGTCGCAGTGACGTGTAAAATCTGGCTATGAATGTTGGCGTCCTGAGTGTTGATGTGCACATCGCCCACGCAACCGTTTTCATACCTGAGACACACAGAAAGGCGGCGTTAGAAGACGCGACCATCTGGAAGGGAATGATGCTCCTGCCAGGTGGAACTTACACGAAAAGGAAACGGGTGCACACGTGGTCAGGTGTCGGGCACACCCAGATGTTGCCGTGTTTCTTAAGGTCCTTTGTTGTTATTACTGTTGACCAAAGCAACACATTTTAGGAGGAAGGACGCACTAAACACCGTGAGGCTTTTCTTGCTCATGCTAACCTTCGCAAAGTGCAACACAGTTGAGGTTCCTGCTTTGCAGAAACCTGCCAGGGTGATCCTACAACAATCACAAAATATCAAGTCAAAAGACAATTTGAAATGAACATTTTTATAGTAAAAAAAAATATATATATACCTTTTGGACTTTGTTTATTCGATTATATTTTCCCATGAGTTCTTCTTTGGTTGGTACCTGGTGTTGTCCCTTACCCATGTCTGATGAAACATCACAAGTTCAGCTAAAAAGGTTACGTACACGTCATCATACTTGCCAACCTGGAGACCTTCAAAGTTTGGAGATTTGGGAGGTTTAAGGGGGAGGAGTATAATTATTAGGGCTGTGAATCTTTGGGTGTCCCATGATTCGATTGAATATCGATTCTTGGGGTCACGATCCGATAATATATCGATTTTTTTCGATTCGATTCACGATTCAAAAACAATATTTTTCTGATTCAAAAGGATTGTGTATTCATTCAATACATAGATTTCAGCAGGATCTACCCCAGTCTGCTGACATGCTAGCAGAGTAGTAGATTTAAAAAAAAAAAAAAGAAAGCTTTTATAATTGTTAAGGACAATGTTTTATCAACTGATTTCAATAATTTAATTTGTTTTAACTATTAAAGGAAGCAAAAATAGGACTTATTTTATCTTTGTGAAAACATTGGACACAGTGTGTTGTCAAGCTTATGAGATGCCATGCAAATGTAAGCCACTGTGACACTATTGTTCTTTTTTATTATTTTTATAAATGTCTAATGATAATGTCAATGAGGGATTTTTAATCACTGCTATGCTGAAATTATAACTAACATTGATACTGTTGTTGATAATATTCATTTTTGTTTCACTACTTTTGGTTTGTTCTGTGTCCTGTTTGTGTCTCCTCTCAATTGCTCTGTTTATTGCAGTTCTGAGTGTTGCTGGCTCAGCTTTGCTTTTGGAATTGGATTGCATTGTTATGGTATTGCTGTGTAGTGGTTTGTTGGATTGAAAAAAAACCTAAAAAAAAAAAATAAATTAAAAAATCGATTCAAAAAAGAAAAGAAAAAGACAATCGATTCTGAATCGCACAACGTATTCGATTCGATTCGTATTCAAATCGATTTCCCCCCACCACCCCTAATATTTATAGCCAGATTTTACTGAAATGCAAGTATTTATTCTATTTATTATATATATATATATATATATATATATATATATATATATATATATATATATATATATATATATATATATATATATATATATATATATATATATATATATATATACATATATATATATACATATATATATATATATATATATATTTATATGTATGTGTTGGAAAAAATCACAAGACTATTTCATCTCTACAGAACTGTTTCATGACCCTCATGAAACAGTTCTGTAAAGATGAAATAGTCTTGTGATTTTTACCACACCTACATATTGTGCTCTACCACGGTATCGAGCACTATTCTCTGGATAATCTAATTAAGACATATATATATGTATATATATATATATATATTTATTTATTTTATTTATACGTATATATATATATATAAATAAAATAAATTAAATTAATTTAGTTAATTTCAAGTATATATGTACTGTATGTAGGCCCTGTGATGAGGTAGCGACTTCTCCAGGGTGTACCTTGCCTTCCGCCTGAATGCAACTGAGATAGGCTCCAGCGACCTCCTGTGACCCCAAACGGGACAAGCGATAGAAAATGGATGGATGGATATGTATATAAAAGAAATACTTGAATTTCAGTGTTCATGTATTTACACACACATAACACTCCTCTACTTGTGTTGTATATAAAGTGCAATAATTTGAAGCCAGTAGCACAGCCTCTGAAGGAGCATAGGTATGGGCAGCATCTGTCAAATTTAACTTGCAGGAAAGGAGTGAGTTTACGGCTGAATTGTCCATCCTCGTTCTATTCTCTGTCACTGTCTTTTTTTGGACATTACTACTTGCCGTAGTTTTGAAGCAATGCATGATGGGATTCGGGATGTTGTATGTCAGTGTATTAACGTGCTGGCTGGAATAAAGACACGCTGAGAAATAGCTCCGTGCCTGCCGACATTATGGGTTGTAGATACAGCTATGGATAATGGAGACATATATAATAGTCTCCTTCTTCTTGTGTAGTCTCCAAAAGCTGGAGATGTTATAACGTGACTGGCTGTTTGTAAGGAGGAAAAGTGGACGTGACGACAGGCTGTCCTCACTCAGCTCGGCTGCAACTCAGGAGAAACTCAGGAGAATGGTTGTCCTGGGAGATTTTTGGGAGAGGCACTGAAATTCGTGGGTCTCCTGGAAAATTTGGGAGGGTTGGCAAGTCTGCACGTCATAGGCATGAATATCATATTCAATATGGTCCCTAATGATTGTTTTTACTGCCTTCTTTACAAGGTGGAATGATAATACAACATATCTCTTCTTTAAACATGAATATGTCTTGTTCTTCATGGCTTGTTGCAGCTTGTAACGCCCTACAATATTGCAGCTTGTAACGCCCTACAATATTGCAGCTTGTAACGTCCTACAATATTGCAGCTTGTAACGCCCTACAATATTGCAGCTTGTAACGTCCTACAATATTGCAGCTTGTAACGCCCTACAATATTGCAGCTTGTAACGGCCTACAATATTGCAGCTTGTAACGCCCTACAATATTGCAGCTTGTAACGTTTTACAATATTGCAGCTTGTAACGTCCTACAATATTGCAGCTTGTAACGCCCTACAATATTGCAGCTTGTAACGTCCTACAACATTGCAGCTTGTAACGCCCTACAACATTGCAGCTTGTAACGCCCTACAACATTGCAGCGTGTAACGTCCTACAATATTGCAGCTTGTAACGCCCTACAATATTGCAGCTTGTAACGCCCTACAATATTGCAGCTTGTAACTTCCTACAATATTGCAGCTTGTAACTTCCTACAATATTGCAGCTTGTAACGCCCTACAATATTGCAGCTTGTAACGTCCTACAACATTGCAGCTTGTAACGCCCTACAATATTGCAGCCTGTAACGTCCTACAACATTGCAGCTTGTAACGCCCTACAATATTGCAGCTTGTAACACCCTACAATATTGCATCTTGTAACGTCCTACAATATTGCAGCTTGTAACGTCCTACAACATTGCAGCTTGTAACGCCCTACAACATTGCAGCTTGTAACGCCCTACAATATTGCAGCTTGTAACGTCCTACAATATTGCAGCTTGTAACGTCCCACAATATTGCAGCTTGTAACGCCCTACAATATTGCAGCTTGTAACGCCCTACAATATTGCAGCTTGTAACGTCCTACAATATTGCAGCTTGTAACGTCCTACAATATTGCAGCTTGTAACGCCCTACAATATTGCAGCTTGTAACGTCCTACAACATTGCAGCTTGTAACGCCCTACAATATTGCAGCTTGTAACGTCCTACAACATTGCAGCTTGTAACGCCCTACAACATTGCAGCTTGTAACGCCCTACAACATTGCAGCTTGTAACGCCCTACAATATTGCAGCTTGTAACGCCCTACAATATTGCAGCTTGTAACGCCCTACAACATTGCAGCTTGTAACGCCCTACAATATTGCAGCTTGTAACGCCCTACAACATTGCAGCTTGTAACGCCCTACAATATTGCAGCTTGTAACACCCTATAATATTGCAGCTTGTAACTTCCTACAATATTGCAGCTTGTAACTTTCTACAATATTGCAACTTTTAACGTCCTACAATATTGCAGCTTGTAACGCCCTACAATATTGCAGCTTGTAACGCCCTACAATATTGCAGCTTGTAACGTCCTACAACATTGCAGCTTGTAACGCCCTACAACATTGCAGCTTGTAACGCCCTACAACATTGCAGCTTGTAACGCCCTACAACATTGCAGCTTGTAACGCCCTACAACATTGCAGCTTGTAACGCCCTACAATATTGCAGCTTGTAACGCCCTACAATATTGCAGCTTGTAACGCCCTACAATATTGCAGCTTGTAACGCCCTACAACATTGCAGCTTGTAACGCCCTACAATATTGCAGCTTGTAACGCCCTACAACATTGCAGCTTGTAACGCCCTACAATATTGCAGCTTGTAACACCCTATAATATTGCAGCTTGTAACTTCCTACAATATTGCAGCTTGTAACTTTCTACAATATTGCAACTTTTAACGTCCTACAATATTGCAGCTTGTAACGCCCTACAATATTGCAGCTTGTAACGCCCTACAATATTGCAGCTTGTAACGTCCTACAACATTGCAGCTTGTAACGCCCTACAACATTGCAGCTTGTAACGCCCTACAACATTGCAGCTTGTAACGCCCTACAACATTGCAGCTTGTAACGCCCTACAACATTGCAGCTTGTAACGCCCTACAATATTGCATCTTGTAACGCCCTACAATATTGCAGCTTGTAACGCCCTACAATATTTGTGCTTGTAACGCCCTACAATATTGCAGCTTGTAACGCCCTACAATATTGCAGCTTGTAACGCCCTACAACATTGCAGCTTGTAACGCCCTACAATATTGCAGCTTGTAACACCCTACAATATTGCAGCTTGTAACGCCCTACAATATTGCAGCTTGCAACGTCCTACAACATTGCAGCTTGTAACGTCCTACAACATTGCAGCTTGTAACGCCCTACAATATTGCAGCTTGCAACGTCCTACAACATTGCAGCTTGTAACGTCCTACAACATTGCAGCTTGTAACGCCCCACAACATTGCAGCTTGTAACGTCCTACAATATTGCAGCTTGTAACGCCCTACAACATTGCATCTTGTAACGTCCTACAATATTGCAGCTTGTAACGCCCTACAATATTGCAGCTTGTAACGCCCTACAATATTGCAGCTTGTAACGCCCTACAATATTGCACCGTACAGTAATTACACCTGACTGGAGTCCATTTCTGTCAACAGTTTTGTCTTGTTATTATTCATTGACAAAACTGACACTTCAGTTTGTTCTAGTTGTTGTCAATGTGCATTTGTTTTGATGAAACAGGTTGTCAACAAAATGAACACTGGTACTGAATGTGGAAGTTGACCCACTGACAAAGATAATATATACACAACAAAAATATACAGACTAATTTATATTTGACTAAAGGGAAATCATTTGAAGTGTAACATTAAACTGGACCGCAGGATGCAGAAATGTCGGGCAAATGCAGAAAAGAAGGCCTTTTAATTGAAGAAGCTGTGAAGCTGCATTTGGGTATGAAGTGCAAAACAAGCAGACCAGAGGAATAGAGGCCGACAGGAAGTGAAACAACAAATAAGAGCGCTGAACAGGAAATAATACAAAGCACAAGAAAGTAATAATAACTGTGTTGTGAGATCATGAGAAACTGAATCATATCAGTGTAGCAGATTGTTGAAACAATATGGGAGCCCACACACTCGTCAACACTCCTGCAGACATGAAGCTGACATTGTTGACCCGTACACACACTTGCTGTTTGCATACATGCTCTAAAAACTAATTAACGCAGGAATTTGGTGGGAAACAGCTTTTTACACACAACATAACAAAATAAACTCACTTTAATAATTTGGATATTTGAATTGTAATTACCATCTAATTCAATCTAAAGTGGCCAGACAATACAATATACATCTGAAATAATCATTACTCACTTAAATATGATTACAAATCTGTCAATGTTGCCTTTAATTCAGATTGCAAAATAAAGATGATCTATTATTAAAAAAAAGAGTGTGGGTACTTTCCTGGCCCGCCTGCAGTCCAGACCTGTCTCCCATGGAAAATGTGTGGTGCATTATGAAGTGTAAAATAGGACAGCGGAGACCCAGGACTGTTGAAGGACTGAAGCTCTACATAAGACAAGAATGGGAAAGAATTCCACTTTCAAAGCTTCAACAATTAGTTTCCTCAGTTCCCAAACGTTTATTGGGTGTTGTTAAAAGAAAAGGTGATGTAACACAGTGGTGAACATGCCCTTTCCCAACTACTTTGGCACATGTTGCAGCCATGAAATTCTAAGTTAATTATTATTTGCAAAAAAAAATAAAGTTTATGAGTTTGAACATCAAATATGTTGTCTTTGTAGCATATTCAACTGAATATGGGTTGAAAAGGATTTGCAAATCATTGTATTCTGTTTATATTTACATCTAACACAATTTCCCAACTCATATGGAAACGGGGTTTGTATGTATATATATATATATATATATATATATATATATATATATATATATGTATATATATATATACATACATACTTTTTATTAATATATTGTTTTTTATTGAAGATGTACATTGTCTTATCATTCCAGCCTTGAAAATAGAAGCACAAACAAAGAATTACGAGCCCCAAATTAAAATGAGAATCATTTCCAAAGGTGCAAGTGTGTTGTGTTCTGCAATTTGATATCCTACCAGAATATCCAAATGATATGCTTGAGATGGGGCTTAAATAGATGCCTTTGCCATAAGCAGCTCCATGCATCTTTAAAAGAAGACACATACGTAACTAAAAACATCTGAGAAGTTGTCAAAGTAAATATTCATATTCTCCATCGTTTTACCTGAAACTTTGTATTGGAGGCATTAACAAGTCCATTTCTTAAAATAGAATGCCAGTTTTCGATGTGGGAACCACTGGGGGAGAAAATAATGATATCAAGCAATGATTTGCTTGGGATAAAAGTCATTTACTCACTGGAAAGCAAAGGTGCTCCCATGAAGCTTGCGGGCACTTTGAAAGCGAGCCTCTTTGTTGGGGGGGCTGCTGATGAGCAGGAACTGGTGGGGCGTGTGCATGAACGGCAGCTGCTATCGTGCAGCAAGGGACAAATAGAAGTACATCTTGGTATACTGTACATCATGACTTCAGGCTGCTTCTTACTGCAGAGCTCAGTCCTACCCTGTTGGCTGGAAGCTTGACAATGTAGGATCTGTTGCTCGATAAAATCCTGATTTGAACAAATAGCTGACATTCACTCTGATTTGCAATATTTGTGACATAGTCACACTGGCCACAACATTAGGTACACCTGCACAATATGAAATTCTGCCCGTGCAAAAACAATAATGCTCAATGATGTAGAAGCATTTATTATTCTCCGTTTTCTGTAGTGTAAATTTTCAGCACAGTCCTGGAATCTAAGTTTTTTTAATGTTATTTGTTTGTTTTCAAGATACATTTCTGTTGAATCATTATTATATGCTTAGTTTAACATGCTTTTCGCATAAATGTTGTATGGTTATATTTCAGGTACAGTCTTCTCTCGCTTTGGTCCGGATCATGTTTTTGTTATGTTCTGTTAGTTTTGGACTACATGAATTCCTGTTTTTTGTGCACTCTTGTTTGTTTTGGTTGCCATGGTTGCCAATTAGTTTCACCTGCCGCCTGTGTTCGAGACGCTCACCTGGCTCTAATCATGAGACATTATTTAAGCCTGCCTTTAGCAGTCAGTCGGCCTGGCGTCATTGTTTGTTTCATGCAATGCTATAGTTTGTGCTAAGTGTTTACCTCATGCCTTGCCAAGTAAGTTTTGTTTGTTCAATGCCATAGTTGTTCACTTCATGCCGTGTCCCTGTGACTTTTGTTTGTTTCATGCCACAGTTTCGTGAAGTTCCATGTTTCCTGCGCTAAGTGTTTGCATTAGCTTCAAGTACAATTGCCACTTTGTTCCTTCTCCTTGTTTTCTGTTTTGTACCTTGTTGAGTGTAATTTAAGATTAAATCATGTTCCTACCTGCAACTTCTGTCCGGAGTCGTCCGTTTGCATCCTGGGAGAACAAACCCCTCCTCCCCGTAGTACCATTTTTAGCACATCACAGATTTATTTTGGCCAATGTTCTTTTTCTAAAGCATATTCAAAAATGTTTTGGTCCTAAATTAAGTATTTTCAAATGTAAACATGTTTAAATAAACTTAAAAACATTAATGCAACAGTAGTATTGGCTAACTAGAGGAGACCAAACCAATCAGAGCGCGCTTAAAGATGTGACTTTAAGGATTTACTACTTATGTATAAAATACTACACGGTCTAGCTCCATCCTATCTTGCAGAGTGTATTGTACCATATGTCCCGGCAACACATGTGCGTTCAAAGAACTTCGGCTTATTAGTGATTCCCAGAGGCCAAAAAAAGTCTGCGGGCTATAGAGCGTTTTCTATTGGGGCTCCAGTACTCTGGAATAGCCTCCCGGTAACAGTTTGAGATGCTACCTCAGTAGAAGCATTTGAGTCGCACTTCACTTTACTTCACTTACAGGGCGTGCGCCTTGTGGCGACCCAACAGCATTCCTGTTCTGTAACCCTGTACCCTGTTTGTTTGTCTAATCTTGAACAGGTTTGTGCTCAAAACAAAGTTTGGTTGTACTTGTGCAATGACAATAAAGTCCAATCCTATCGATTCCTGTATTGTGTTTTTACTTGTGCACTTGCCATCTTTTTGTTTTTCTCCAATCATTTTGTGAGTGAGCTTTTTGTTCGTTTCCTCTCTCTGTCTTTTGTTTATATTAAATAATATCATTTTGCTCACCATCTGACTGCTCTGTCTTTTCATTGTATTAAATAATATTATTTTGCTCACCATCTGACTGCTGGTGCTGCCAATCAGTGGCCTCGATTGGTTTTGTGCTCCGCTAGTGGCGGTACTTTTAAGCCATTTTACGCAAGAAAATGCTTAGTTTAGAATTAAAAAACTGTAGAATACGTTTAAAAAAAAACAATAATAAAACAAAGAAATCCGCGATGTGAAGCTGTAATATTTGATCTGTGTTGTAGCGAGGGACGACTGTAGTGTTAAATAAAGAAAACAAAGCACCATTATCTTTGTAAATATAGATGCATATTTCTGATACAGTTCTCGTATTTGATATTTTTGCACGATGCAAGTGTACCTAAAGAAGTGTCCAGTGTGTGGAGTTGCTAAAAGCAAGATATGCTTTGTATCTTACCACTGTAGTAAAGGAGCTGCAAGAGGGTCTATCCTGTCCATCTGGTTCCTAATTTCAGAATTTGGACCCTGTGTACAGATTGAAGAAATAATATAGTCAAAAAAGACAAAGCACAGGTAAAATGGTGTCAAGTGGGTCACTCACTCACCTGTGCCATCCTCCGAATTAACAGGATGCTGTCTAAGGCTTTTTCTAGCCTAGCATAGCTCTTTCTCTGTGGTGAAAAAAAACTTCTTAAAGGGGTTCTATCATGCAAAACAAAAAAATAAATTACCTATTGGTGCACATTTTATTGTATTTGGGATCTGCCTAAGTGCCGAAATTTTAAAATCAAAACATGGAGTCATGGCGGGGATATTTATAAAACAATCTTGCCTTCTTCGTACGTCCTCCAAACGAGATATTTGGAATTGGACCATTTTGTGACGACTTTCCAAATGGGGACGTCAGCGGATATTTACGATATAGTGGAGATTTACCCGAAAAGTCGAGAAGTTCCTCCTTTGTCTCTATCCTCTCGTATATTCACATGCATCCTTCCTTGTTGCCATTTCTAATACAAAGTAGCGTATAGTTCGAACTTAAAGCTGACAGCAGACTCCTTATGGACCACAAAAAACTACAACAAGACCACCCACAAAACTGCGCAACCTTAAAACTAATCTGTATACTCTAGCCTTTAAATAGACCTCCTTTTTAGACCAGTTGATCTACCGCTTCTTTTCTTTTTTCTCCTATGTCCCCCCCCTCCCTTGTGGAGGGGGTCCGGTCCGATGACCATGGATGAAGTACTGGCTGTCCAGAGTCGGGACCCAGGATGGACCGCTCGCCTGTGTATCGGTTGGGGACATCTCTACGCTGCTGATCCGCCTCCGCTTGAGATGGTTTCCTGTGGACGGGACTCTCGCTGTTGTCTTGGATCCGCTTGAACTGAACTCTCGCGGCTGTGTTGGAGCAACTATGGATTGAACTTTCACAGCATCATGTTAGACCCGCTCGACATCCATTGCTTTCGGTCCCCTAGAGGGGGGGGTTGCCCACATCTGAGGTCCTCTCCAAGGTTTCTCATAGTCAGCATTGTCACTGGCGTCCCACTGGATGTGAATTCTCCCTGCCCACTGGGTGTGAGTTTTCCTTGCCCTTTTGTGGGTTCGTCCGAGGATGTTGTAGTCGTAATGATTTGTGCAGTCCTTTGACACATTTGTGATTTGGGGCTATATAAATAAACATTGATTGATTGATTGATTGATCCTGAAAATATGATTGAAAAAAAGTGCTTTGAAGAATCTATGCAACATTTTGACCAGAAAAACACCATTCATTACATCTTATGTTGATCTCAAGGACGTCTTTTAAAAGTAGAAAACCAATCCTAATACAACCCCTTAAAGATTTAATAGATCACAACTTAAAGGGTTCATATGAAGATTTTTTAATGCCGTGTTTTAAAAAGTTAAAAGTACCAATGATTGACACACACACACACACACACACACACTAGGTGGGGTGAAATTATTACTGTTTTTGTTAACTTAGTAGCCAGTTCAGTTTTAGTTTCGTTCTGCGTAGCCTTTCCTACGCGTCAATGCCTTTTCTTAGGGCCCTCATCTTTTGTTATTTTTGGTTCAAGCAATTGATACCTTTTTACCTGCACACTGCCTCCCGCTGTTTCCGACATCTACAAAGCCATTAGCTACCTGCTGCCACCTACTGATATGGAAGAGTATTACAGGGTTACTGTGCCGAGCTCTAGACAGCACCGACACTCAACAACAACACATCATTTGCAGACCATAATTACTGTTTTGCAAAAAATATTTTCAACCCAAATAGGTGAAATGAGATCATCTCCCACGGCACAGCAGACTGTATCTCACAGCACACTAGTGTGCCGCGGCACAGTGGTTTAGAGGAAGCTCGAAGGAAGGCAACATAGTTTTCTAAATATCTCCGCAATATATTTTCCAGAATCAGTCAGATTACAAAAACAGGTGCCAATAGGTAAGAAGAGTTAGATTTGCATAACAAGTCCTACTTTTGGACTAAAGGCCAGAATTTTGGGGTTCTTTGGATGGACAACAGACGGGTATGGTTGAAATATGATATCCTTGCGTGCGGACTGTAGCGCCGTCCTGCACAGCGCCACCAGCAGGTCGACCACCTGTGGTGCAGAAATGACAGCGTTGATTGCGGATTGTCTGCAGTCTGTTTGGGCGTTGACCTTGCTGACCTGAGCACCGCTGGCCACCTCCTCCGTGGCTCCTGACATTACTCCCATGGTGTGATAGGAAAACAAACAGAGTTCTCTGCTGCACACTGCGGGCTACAATCACCATCACTCACAGCGCAGATCCACCAGCATCTTTCTTGTTGTTGTGGGGATTTACCTTCAACATGGGGCCACTCTGAAGAACGTGCCTCTCATCACAAACCACGCAGTACTCCTTCAAAGTTAACATCCTCTGCTCTGCATATTTCAGAACCTGTGGATGAAATATTTCATTGGCAGTGTCAGATGTTGCTGACAAAATGCGCCGTCTTTGCCTCTCGTTGTCACATTCCAAAGATCTTCTAATTTGGGAGATAGGCTTCAGCACCCCTCGCGACCCTGAACAGGACAAGCAGTAGAAAATGGATGGATGGAACCATTTTTTTAATGAAGTCATTAATCCGGGCATTATTAAACATATTGCATTGGTTTAAGAGTTATGCTTGAAACTATTTTGTATTGCTTCAAACTAAAGATGTCCGATAACATCACACTGCCGATATTATCACCCAACAAATGCTTTAAAATGTAATATCGGAAATAATCCTTATCGGTTTCAAAATTATCAGTTTCGGTTTCAAAAAGTAAAATTTACGATTTTTTAAAAGGCCGCTGTGTACATGAACATAGAGAGGAGTACAGAGTGCCAATAAACCTTAAAGCACTGCCTTTGCGTGCCGACCCAGTCACATAATATCTACGGCTTTTCACACACACAAGTGAATGCAACGCATACTTGGTCAACAGCCATACAGGTCACACTGAGGGTGGCCGTATAAACAACACCAACACTGTTACAAATATGCGCCACACTGTGAACCCACACCAAACAAGAATGGCAAACACATTTCAGGAGAACACGTTACGACTGGTTGGCATAGTGATGTCAAATTGGTCCCTTCGTGGATGCGTCGGCATGAACACAGCAACGGTAAGTTTAAATGATTTATTACACTTAACAAAAACAGACTATGAACAAAAACACTGGAGCTAACAGACAAAAATAAACCAAGGGCGCAAGCATGAAAGCTAGGAATAGAAAATACAAAAACTATACTTGGCACGAAGCACACAAAAGAGTAAACAAAAAACATTCAGCATGAAAGCTGGAATATCGAGTGGCTTAGCATAAGAGCTAGCGAGAAAATACATACGGGTAGTAGACAGTCGTGAATGTTGCTCAAAGGCAAATTAGAGTCCCAGAAAGAATAACGAAAAGGGACGGGCTTAAATAGGGGAGTAATCAACAAGTGACAGGTGTGCAGAAACCGTGATTAGCAGGTGGGATCAATAAGCAACCATGGTGACGGACTAAACAGGAAGTAAGAGTGTAGAACAACGGTGATACAACAACTGGAAGTATAAACCATATGTGGTGATCCAAGTAGCGGATCGCAACAAAACATCTGCACCGTAACACAACATAGACACAACAAAACAAATACCCAGAACCCCTTGCAGCACTAACTCTTCCGTGAAGCTACAATATACACCCCTGCTAACCCCAACCCCACCCCCCAATTCTGCCCACCTCAACCTCCTCATGCTCTCTCAGGGAGAGCATGTCCCAAATTCATCACTGCTGTTTTGAGGCATGTTCAACAAAATAATGCACTTTGTGACTTCAATAATAAATATGGCAGTGCCATGTTGGCATTTTTTTCCATAACTTGAGTTGATTTATTTTGGAAAACCTTGTTACATAGTTTAATGCATCCAGCGGGGCATCACAACAAAATGAGGCATAATAATATGTTCATTCCACCACTGTATATATCAGTATCGGTTGATATCGGAATTGGTAATTAAGAGTTGGACAATATCGGAATATTGGATAAAAAGGCCATTATCGGACATCTCGACTTCAAACACATTTTTCTTGGGATTCTAAGAACATTACTCATCATATTGAGTAAAGAAAAACAATGTTTGTAAACTTTGCAAAAGCATTTTTTTAGTCAAACTCACAAAGATTCATGAATTCAGGCAATATTAGACATAAAGTTTGTTTTAGCACAGTGTTTTTCTACCATTTTTGAGTCAAGGCACATTTTTTTCATTGAAAAAATCCTGAGGCACACCAGCAGCAGAAATCAGTAAAAAAACGAAACCCAGTAGCCGATACTGATAGTAAAAAGTCGTTCTCGCAATAGTTGTATATGACTTTAAAACATAAGCAAGCATGCATCACTATAGCTCTTGTCTCAAAGTAGGTGTACTGTCACCACATGTCACATCACACCCTGACTTATTTGAAATGTTTTTGTGTTTTTCTGTGGGTCGTGATTTAGTCCTTCTCTTGCGCTCCTATTTTGGTGTTTTCTCCTGTTTTTTGGCATTTTCCTGGTGCAGTTTCATGTCTTCCTTGAGCGCTATTCTCCAAACCTGGTTTTATTTCACAATCCAGAATATTTAAATTGTGCGGACGCTTTCCTTCTCTGTGGGGACATTGTTGACTGGACATGTCATGCATGGATGTACTTTGTGGACGCCATCTGCTCCACACGCTGTAAGTCTTTGCTGTCGTCCAGCATTCTGTTTTTGTTTACTTTGCAGCCAGTTCAGTTTTTGTTTTGTTTCGCAAAGACATGCCTAAGCTTCAAAGCCTTTTCTTTTTGGTTTAAGCATAAGATACCTTAATATCCTGCACACTGTCTCCCGCTGTCGTCTGCATATTCTGATCAGGACACCACATGTTACTGACATCTACACAGCAATTAGCTACTGGCTGCCACCTACTGATATGGAAGAGTATTACAGGGTTATCACAGCACACCAGACTGTCTCTGGGCACACCAGACTGTCTCTGGGCACACCAGACTGTCTCACGGCACACCAGACTGTCTCACGGCACACCAGACTGTCTCACGGCACACCAGACTGTCCCACGGCACACCAGACGGTCTCACGGCACACCAGACTGTCTCACGGCACACCAGACTGTCCCACGGCACACCAGACTGTCCCACGGCACACCAGACTGTCTCACGGCACACCAGACGGTCTCACGGCACACCAGACTGTCTCACGGCACACCAGACTGTCTCACGGCACACCAGACTGTCACACGGCACACCAGACTGTCTCACGGCACACCAGACTGTCTCATAGCACACCAGACTGTCTCACGGCACACCAGACTGTCCCACGGCACACCAGACGGTCTCACGGCACACCAGACTGTCTCACGGCACACCAGACTGTCCCACGGCACACCAGACTGTCCCACGGCACACCAGACTGTCCCACGGCACATCAGACTGTCCCACGGCACACCAGACTGTCTCACGGCACACCAGACTGTCTCACGGCACACCAGACTGTCTCACGGCACACCAGACTGTCTCACGGCACACCATACTGTCTCACGGCACACCAGACTGTCCCACGGCACACCAGACTGTCTCACGGCACACCAGACTGTCTCACGGCACACAAGACTGTCCCACGGCACATCAGACTGTCTCACGGCACACCAGACTGTCTCACGGCACACCAGACTGTCTCACGGCACACCAGACTGTCCCACGGCACACCAGACTGTCCCACGGCACACCAGACGGTCCCACGGCACACCAGACTGTCTCACGGCACACCAGACTGTCTCACGGCACACCAGACTGTCTCAGGGCACACCAGACTGTCTCACGGCACATCAGCCATCCATTCATCCATCCATTTTCTACCACTAGTCCCTTTTGGGGTTGCTGGGGGTGCTGGAGCCTATCTCAGCTGCATTTGGGCGGAAGGCGGTGTACAACCTGGACAAGTCACCACCTCATCGCAGTGCCACGGCACAGTGGTTGAAAAGCACGGGTTTAGGAGTTATACTTGAAATCATTTTCTTATTGCTTCAAACACATTTTGTCAGGATTCTGAGAACGTTACTGTAAAAAAAGTATTTTTTGAAGGGATGAACTTGATTGAATGATTTCACCTGCAGCAAGAAGCCGTGCGGCAGAGTCGGGGAAGTCTTCCGCTGTCTGATGGCCTGAGAGAAGAACATCAGCTCTATCAGCTGCTTGGTGCTGAGGTGAGGTGAGGACTTCACTCCTGCGACCATCACTCTCTGAGGAAGGAAACACAATTAATGAGTCAGGAGATTTGGCTTTTGGGGATTTTAGCAAGAGCCACGTGGACGATGCAAGCCTAATTCCTCCTCCATCAAAGTATGATTGGTTTGTAAACCTTTAATTTGGAGATCTTCAACAGATGGTGGAAACGTTTTTAGTTGACTAAAATTCTAACACTTAGGCTGACTTTTTTGTCCTTTTAGTCATTTCTTGCTGTAGTTTATAGAGTGACATAGAGTACAACCCAAAAGTTAGGACACACCTTCTCCTCATTCAATGTGTTTTCTTTATTTTCATGACTATTTACATCAAAACCAGGAATGAACAAATGTGGAGTTATGTACTTCACAAAAAAAGGTGAAATAACTGAAAACATGTTTTGTATTCTAGTTTCTTCAAAAGACCCACCCTGATTACTGCTGTGCACACTCTTGGCATTCTCTCCATGAGCTTCAAGCACACCTGTGAAGTGAAAACTATTTCAGGTGACTACCTCTTGAAGCTCATGGAGAGAATGCCAAGAGTGTGCAAAGCAGTAATCAGGGTGGCTCTTTTGAAGAAACTAGAATATAAAACATGTTTTCAGTTATTTCACCTTTTTTTTGCTAAGTACATTGAGGTAAAATGCATTAAAACATGTGTCAAACTCAAGGCCTCGGGGCCAGATGTGGCCCGCCACATCATTTTATCTGGCCCGCAAACACCTGATAATGATATGTGTCAAAAAGTACTTCATATTTTCTCACTAAATGTAATGCCCTCCATCCATTTTCTACCGCTTATTCCCTTTCGGGGTCGCGGGGGGCGCTGGCGCCTATCTCAGCTACAATCGGGCGGAAGGCGGGGTACACCCTGGACAAGTCGCCACCTCATCGCAGGGCCAACACAGATAGACAACATTCACACTCACATTCACACACTAGGGCCAATTTAGTGTTGCCAATCAACCTATCCCCAGGTGCATGTCTTTGGAAGTGGGAGGAAGCCGGAGTACCCGGAGGGAACCCACGCATTCACGGGGAGAACATGCAAACTCCACACAGAAAGATCCCGAGCCTGGATTTGAACCCAAGACTGCAGGAACTTCGTATTGTGAGGCAGACGCACTAACCCCTCTGCCACCGTGAAGCCCCACTAAATGTAATGGATTTATAAAATTTGACAGAAAAATACTGCTTGACATTGCATGCCTTTTAAACTTTAATAGTATCCATTATTGCAACATATGTTACAGTTTATTATGATACTTTCCAAACATTTTTGGTCTAAATAAAAATAAATTCTTAAACATCTGCTTGACTTAGGATTTTACAGCAAACTATGCACCAAATTAATAAAAAATATTTTTTTACAGTGTTCTTTACACCATATTGCTGTGAATTGAAAAAAAATAAATAAAAATTTGGCGGTAAAATTCTGTTGAGTGAGCTGCCATATTTTTACTGTAAAATCTAGTTTTTAATGGTGTATTACTGTAAATGGAAAAAAAATATTTTTGTTTTTTGGGTACAAAAACTGGCAGCTGAGTTGCCAAAATAAAAAAAGGAACTTGTAGACTTTTTCCATTAACAATAAAATCCAATGTAAAATTAATAGTAAAATTCTGGCAACTAATCTGCCGGATTTTTCTGTAAAAAACAAAGGACAAAACAGTGGTATTGTTTTTATATTTACCGTATAATGTTGTAAGAAATACAAAAAGCACTATTTTACAGTAATATATTGTAAATGTTAAATTTTTACTGTAAAATCGATAGTCTACTTAAAACAATTTATATGATTAATAATGAAATCCAGAGGCAAATGAATCCATTATTGGCAGTTAAAGTGGCCCTCTGATGGCAGCCATTACTTCCAAGTGGCCCTCAATGAAAACCAGTGTGATGTCCTTGCATTAAAAAAATATATATTTGTTTTTTATTATACCCAAATACTACATTGTTGAACTACATTGTACATGGTTGAAATTCTTAAAATGATAACTGCCATATTTTTGTAAAACCACTTAAATCAAAACTGGGAGAGGACATTTTAATCATAGCTTGAATGTTTGAAAAAGTAGTTTGAGGTTGCTGGCGTACGAAGGCCAGCTCATCTAAGCTCTGGCAAAAAACCCAACTGGAAATGCGGACTTTCTGGTTAAAGGTCAGGGTTTTAGACAACTTAAGCGTTACGTGTGTAATGTGAGCTTCTGCCATCCTGGTCACAACCATGGTGTCCCTGGACAAGACACCCCACCCACGCTGCTCACACCAGGATATGAAAGGAAGGTGCATCAATGTCCGAGGGGCCGGAGGTGCAAATTGGCAGACACACTTCCATCTTTTTTTTAAGAGCGGGCTTAAGACCCACATTTTTAATTTGGCTTTTACCTATTTTACTTTTTATCCTATTAGTTATGCAATATTTTTTTTTAGTTCTATTTATTTATTGTATATTCATTTTTATTTTGATCTTTTTTCATCAGTCTTCATATGTTTTACTTGTATTTTATTCTTTATCTGTATTTATGGTTCTAACTATTTTACAAAGTTTATTATTTGTATTTTTCCTACATTCCTCAGATGTGATAGTGTTTACTCACATGTCTCCTCTGTACTCGGCCATGCAATCATTAGTCCATATACTGTACTTGCATAAGTGTGTGTTTGTGTTTGGTATCTGTGTCCGTGGGACTTGGGTCACCGGGGTATTGTTTTTAACTCTGTAAAGCACTACTGTATGCGTTGCATTTCTTTCAGGCATGAAAAGCGCTTTATAAAGTTTGATTGATTGATTGATTGATTGATCACCTCAGTTTAGCTCAGGGCAGCTGTGGCTACAAAATGCAACTTAACACCATCAATGTGTGGATATGGAGTGACTGAATGATGGGTTCTCAGACTTCTGTAAAGCGCTTTATGAGTCGAGAAAAGAACAATATCAATGAAATCTATTGTTATTATTTTATTATACTCATTTACCATGGTAGAGTGATAGTTGTAGCTTTAATGGTTCCCTTTTTGCAGGCTTTCAAGTGATTAGATGAAGGCATGATTAAATCTCACTTCATTCTGCAGAGGCAAAACACACCTTTCCACTGGATGTGTGAGTGAAAAGTTCTCCCGATGGCTTCTTAATGTTGTATGAAGTCGTGCGATTGGTGAAATGGTTCCATTTCAAGCCAGGCAAGACAATCCGTCCCCTCTGGCTGCAGCTTTGGAGTGTTCTCGATCTGTTAGTAAAGAGAATGAAAGATAATATTGCTGTGTTTTTGAGAAGGCTTCATGTTGTAGTTGCTAGTGATGCAATAATCCAACTAAACTCCACACACTCCCAGCTAATGTCTTTTTCTACACAACTAAAAGCAGGAATATTGTGAAGATATTTGACATACTTTGACAACGGCAGCCAGATGCTGAGTTTTGCACGACATTTCTTGATGGTTCCGCCAGGCCTGAACCAGCAGTGCTTTCTCTTCTGATGAACCATCGTGGTGTCATTGGTCAGGTGTTGCCACTCACGAGATATGAAGGATGCAAGAACGCTGCAGAATACAAAGGATGAGTCTTTCATATGCACAAGAATATACTAAACAACATACTTTTACCTCTGGAGTTTTTTTCCAAGGTTGAAATGATATCTATTTGATGGCTGGAAGACTTCAACTGTGGATTCTATGGTGAGGAAACAAATAAGATACAGTAAAGCTATACTTATGTATCTATATTCTTTTTTAACGAAGAGCTAAGACGCACAAACAATATCTCTAATTGGAGTAAATCAATATTTTTGCGGAGCTTCTTATGAAACTGCCATCCTTCTGACATCTGAAACCGATGTCAGAAGGATGGCAAAAAATGGAAATTTTATAATTTTGTAAACCTATGCAGCAAAAACTGAAAAACACTTCTTTGAAAATAAAAAAAAAGACTAACTATATGAGTGAAAATGAGTGAAAACAGTTCTGTGTTTCTTTTAAGAGGAATGCTTATTTAATCGCTGTAAATAATTAATTTCATCTACTCAAACACCTTTTTTAGGGGGTGATCCCTGTCAGAATAATTGTATCTAAGTTATCACAAAACTTTGTGTTTCACTGAGTTCCCGGCGAGAAGACAAAAGCTGTCTTTAATCCTAACAAGCAGAAGGCTTGTAAAACTCCACTGTGTAGGATGGGAAGCAACATGGAGGTGTTCTGTTTCTTTCATGTATTGTAATCAACAGAAAGATATTGTCTTGACCCGAGATCTACAAAGCGAAGAGGAAGCAGGACCTGACTCCCCTCCAGGGACCTCTTCTTTGAACGGTTTACGACCTTTTCTGTGACTTTCTCTTTGAACTGTTCTGTAGCCAAAGGCGATGGCTGTTTATGACCCCCGTCCCTTAAAAACAGCTGTTGCCATGTAATCAGGGAAAGTCCAAATAAAAGAGGAGGCGTACAATCTTTCGTCAGGGGCGTGGGACGACACTGTACAAGGGTGCACTGTCTACGCGTCTCCTCAATTGAGCCAAATTTAATTCTGTCTGTGTTTAATTCCTTGCTCCTTGTCTTGTTTGATAGATGTCATCAGTGTTTGAACCTGACAATTCCTGAACAGGGGAGCCCATGGTGTACATTCACATCATTACATTGACAGCTGCAACAGCAGAGTAAACACACAATTTAGTTTGTTATTCGAGACGGTAGTCGCTACACACATACATAGTGGCGGTATAGCACGGTTGGTAGAGCGGCCGTGCTAGCAACTTGGGGGTTCCAGGTTTGATCCCTGCTTCCTCCATTCTAGTCCCTGCCGTTGTGTCGTCGGGCAAGACACTTTACTCACCTGCTCCCAGTGCCACCCACACTGGTTTAAATGAAACTTAGATGTTGGGTTTCACTATGTGGAAGCGCTTTGAGTCACTAGAGAAAAGCGCTATATAAACATAATTCACTTCACATCCTGTACATTACGTGCAGCGGCCAGTGTGCGCGAGACCCACAAAGTGACTCATTATTGATGCTTTAATTTAGTTACAATCACGGCAAACTCCTAGCTTGTTGCACGCCATCTTTCTGAGACTCTTATTTTGTTAGCCCAGGCAGGATGAAGCAGCACTTTTATTGTGAAGATAGGAATTGTGCAGTCAGTCTTTAGGCTATTGACGGCAGGTACGGCGCGAGAGTCTGTTGAAATAAAATGTGTTTCTGTCAGGCTTATGTTTTAGTTTTCCCTCTGTGTTTTATTTCCTGTCAGCGCTCTTATTTTTTTCCAGTTTCCTGCTTGCTTCCCTTAGCGCTGTTCCCCTCAGCTGCGACTGATTGGCACCTGGCCACACCTGGTGTCAATCAGTCGGCTGCTAGACATACCTGCCTTGCCCTCCAGTCAGGGCTGCAGTTTCCTGTTTCCTGTTTCTTGTATCCTGTGAGCTATTCTGACTCCGGTCCCTGTTTGCTGGTTCATGTTTTCCTTGCATTTTTTGAACAATAAAAGCATGTTTTCTTGTACCAAGCCTGCCATCTCTGCATCTTGGGGTTGCTCACCACCACATCACGACAGTTTCTCGCCTGCCTGCCTGTCATTTGTTCTTAATAATGGCAGCAGCCAGCCTCATCTCGCAAGACCCTCGGGTGCCGCGGATGTCAATCAGGTGACGAAAATAATGTCTTGGTGAAGATTGATGGTCACAAATTTTTAGGTCTATTTTTTTTCATGCCTTCCTGGCGATCGACTGACATTGGTAGCTCGCGATCGATGTAATGAGCGCCTGTGATCTGTGGCAGAGGGTTCAAATACTGTAGCACGAAAAAGCTTTGTAGCTCCCTTAAGGAGTTCATTGATGACCATAAAAAAATCCAATTTAGGATAAAGGTGCAAGATTTTTTTTTGTTTGGCGGGCAAGGACCCGCAAACAACTGAAAAGGAGTTTGTCGCAAGCACTGCTATAGATTGCAATGTCTGCAGAGCAGAGTCTTACCTGGTCCATCGAGATACTGAGACAACGAAAAGTGAAGACGCACAATGATGGGCTCGCTTGGATCGACGCTCCAAGCCTTGGTCACCTCCTCCTGTGGACAGAAGTCTTGTCATTTGAGGGCCCAAGGAAAACTTTTCATTAGGGCCTTCTACACAACAAAAACTGCCTGGTAATTTACACACACACACACACACACACACACATACATATATATATATATATATATATATATATATACAGTGGGGCAAAAAAGTATTTAGTCAGCCAGCGATTGTGCAAGTTCCATCCATCCATTTTTCTACCGCTTATTCCCTTTCGGGGTCGCGGGGGGCGCTGGCGCCTATCTCAGCTACAATCGGGCGGAAGGCAGGGTACACCCTGGACAAGTCGCCACCTCATCGCAGGGCCAACACAGATAGACAACAATCACACTCACATTCACACACTAGGGCCGATTTTAGTGTTGCCAATCAACCTATCCCCAGGTGCATGTCTTTGGAAGTGGGAGGAAGCCGGAGTACCCGGAGGGAACCCACGCATTCACGGGGAGAACATGCAAACTCCACACAGAGAGATCGCGAGCCTGGATCCTACAATGTGAATTCCTGGATTTTTTTTTCACATTCTGTCTCTCACAGTTGAAGTGTACCTATGATGAAAATTACAGACCTCTGTCCTCATTTTAAGTGGGAGAACTTGCACAATACGGAGTGAGAAAAACAACTGTTGAGATGCAAAGGACAAATCCTGCTATCAATGCCACTGACAGTCGATGAAGTGGAATTTGCCCTCGATCGCGTTGAGGTATTGATTGGCAGACGATTGCTGAAGCTGAGAGGTGTTCTGCTGCTTTTCATCGAGGGCCACATGGCAGTTATGGCAGCCATTTGTTACAGTAAATAATATTGGAGTATAAAAGTATAAAGATTTGCCTCATGATATTTTTACACAATTACTATGCATTAGATTATTGATCTATAATCTGTAGATTTTGTGGTAAAACAAATGGTAGCTCAGTTCCGAAAAATTTACCATAAAATCTATGGTTGCTCTTTTTACAGTGTATTACTGTAAATGGAAAAAAACGGTACGACTATTTGTTACCATAAAATTTATATATATTTTTAGTTTTTACAGTTTATTAGTGTAAACGGAAAATGTTACCAGTATTTTCAAGGTAAATTTTGGCGACACAGACAGGATTTTTGTTTGTTTCAATCTTACAGTGTACAATTTGATTGAGGACTGGCTTTAAAATCAAAAGTCAAACAGATCTTTAGTATTTATTTCCTAAACGAAAAATATATGTGTTGCATTATCAAATAGTAATAAAATTGAAAAGGCAGTAAATGTATTTTTTATGTCCAAATGGAGAAAAATAAAATACTTTATCAACACATTATTTCCCAAGCTTTCAGGGGCCACATACTATGTGAGGGCCACATACTATGTGGGGGCCACATGGACCCTATTGAAACTGTAATGTTTTATTATTATTATTGTTATTCTTTCTTTCTTTATTCCGCACCTATGCGCTGTAATTTGACCCCCTTAACATGCTTCAAAACTCACCAAATTTTACACACACATCGGTACAGCAAACCTTCCCAACTTATTAAACAACCGAACCCCAAAAATCAAAATTGCGCTCTAGCGCCCCCTAGGAAAAAACAAAACAAAAAACAGACTGCTTGTAACTTCCGTTAGGAATGTCGTAGAGATATGAAACAAAGACATCTATGTGGGGCTGACTTAGACCTAGATTTCATAATCGTATCTTCTAGGGCAAAAATCAACACAAATTTTGCAAAAACCCATTCAAAGCAAAATTTTCACAAAAAATTAAATTTTTGCCTCTTTGAGCTGTAATTTGACCCCCTTAAAATGCTTCAAAGTGCAAGTTAAAGCTCTACTATGCCAAGCGAAAGCCATTTATCAACAACATCCAGAAACGCCGATCTGTAATTTGACCCCCTTAAGATGCATTCAAATCTCACCCAATTTTACACACACATCGGGACTGGCAAAAATTGCGATCCAATAAATAACTAAACCCCAAAAATCAAAATTGCGCTCTAGCGCCCCCTAGGAAAAAACCCTGACAAAACTGCTTGTAACTTCTGTTAGGAATGTCATATAGACATGAAACAAAATTCTCTATGTAGGTCTGACTTAGACCAGGGCTTGGGTCAGGTGGCCAGCAGCCAAAGGCGGAACCGACCAACGCTGCTTGCAGCTTTAATTTTATTTGTTATTTAATCCAACTATGTTTTGTACAACACTTTGTGATTTATATCTATGAAAACTGCTTTATAAATAAAGTTTACTTACTCAAGGATGATTGATATCAGAAACAGCAGGATAAAACCCTAATTGGCACACATCTTATTTTAATTTAGATTGGATTTGAAGGTCACAATTTTGGACAATAAAACATGATTTTAAATAGAACAAAACTGTACTAATATTTTTGAGGAATTACTTGTGGGCCCCTGGAGTCTCAGGGCCTGTGTTTGCCTAAAGCGAAGTCCGCCCGTGCCCGTGGACATCAAACATGTGCAGGGAGAGCAGACGTGTTCGCCAAAGGAGGGAGATGTTTACTTACATCCAAAATGTTGGCTCTAATCTTCAAATCCACGTCCACGTCATCAACAGATTGATACTCACTGGCAGGATACAAGAAGAAGAAGAAGAAAGCGTCAGAATAATTCTAGATTCTTTTTTTTTAATCTGATGATTTCCCCCCCAAATGTGGACCTGGTAGAGATGGCACTATCTGAATACTGACTCCTCACTGTCTCAATGTCTGTGTTCAGCCGGGGATGGCAGCCTGGCTCAAGGGCAGAACTTTCCCCCTCGGAGAAGAAGCACTCACATTATTTCCAATGCAGTCACGCCATACAACTTTTACAATATAACTAGATGTATTCAGAGGGGAACTGCACTTTTTGGGGAATTTCACCTATCCTTCACAGTCATTATGAAAGACATGACGAGGGATTATATATATTTATATATATATATATATATATATATATATATATACTTTTTTAAAATTGATTTGTTTTTATTTTTGCAATGTAAATATTAAATACATTAGTTTATAATAACATTTGATATTTACGTATTTTGATCATTTTAAGTGGCGCATTAATTTAAAAAAGCATCACAACTATTGCATTTTTTTTTCTTTATCACTGATTTCTGCTCACTGCAAACTTCATGAGAGCCCACAAACAGGATAAACATCACACTTACAGTACAAGGTCTGTTGTCATTAGGATGCAGACTGCTAGGATGTTCAGATATTCCCTTTTAGATGAAAAATGTCTCATAATCCTCGAAAAGTAAGGGGGGGGGGCGTGAGGACCAAGCGCTTTTCGTGTCTTCCTCGCCAGTTCCAGATCCTGAATGGTTGTCAAAGTGTACCAACTTATCAGATTACCTACTCAGACGTCTCATGTCCAGGGGAGATGCATGATTTATTATTTAAAATAAACTTAAGCAAGGACGCAAGGAAGCAGCGGACCACTCGATGATGCGAACATAGGCACACAGGAAGTGATCACGGCGTCGCTATAAGTTGTTTGTCTTCGTTAGCACTTATAACAATATCACTAATACTTGGTTAATATTCAAGGCACAAAATGTAAATGGAGTATAGTCAGCGGTTTTTGAATAGTTATTTATTGGATTTTATTGGCAAAATAGTGGAGCTCCCATTGTCCATGCCAGGCTCGACTACTGCAACTCATTTCTTGTCAGGATCCCCAGCAAGAACATCCAGAAGCTGCAGGACATACAAAATAATATAGCTAGGATCCTGATGAGAATGCAGAAATAAACCCACATAACACCGGTTCTCAAATCCCTTCACTGGCTTACTGTTCCACCTAGGATTGAATACAAAGTCTCCCTACTTATCCACCACTGCCTCCATGGAAATGCCCCGCTCTACCTCAAGGAACTGCTCACCCCCAAATCCTCCACACAACACCTCTGGTCCGGACTTTGGACAGGCTAACCTCCTGCAAACTCCGAAGACAAAGCTCCAAACCGCTGCTCCCAGTCTGTGGAACGCTCTCCCTGACCACCTGAGGGTACCACAGACTGTGGATGCTTTTCAAAAAGGCTTAAAAACCCTTTAAAAAAAAAAAAAAAAAAAAAAGCCTTTTGATAGATTTATTTGTGCTACTTCTAGCTATTAGACTGTTCTGGTTTTTATTTTATTTCGTTATTTATTTTACTCGTTGGGGGCAGCTTTTTGTTGTTCTCGCTTTTGGGGGTTTTTAAATGCACTGTAGCACTTTGAGCTTGTTTCTTCAATCTAAAGTGCTTTTACAAATAAAATATATTATTATTATTATTATTATCATTAATCAGACTCTTATTTACGTGTATTTTGTATTTAAAATGCATTAAAAACCTCCATCTCTCATCATGTCTTTCATACTGCCTGTGGGTTATAGGCAACATTCCCCCAACAATTGGTAGTTTCCCTTGAAGCATTAGTGCATATTGAAAGAAACATTTACATAAGTTGTCTCCTCTTCCTCTGAGTTGGAGTCTTCCTCACTCTCACTCCATTCCTGGCACTCGGCGTCCTTAACAGTCAAAGAAGAGAAACATATGTTGATAAAGGATCTTCTAAATAAATGCAGTGCAACATTTGGATAAAAGTGTTTGTGCATTGAGGCACAACATCAATGAGAAATAAAATGATCTTCTATAAGATTGTTTTCATCGGTCAGACCTGACTGGCTCAACATCTTTGTTGACATTTTTATCCAAGGTGCTTGATTTTTTTTGTTTTGTTCCAACGCACACAGGCAGGACAACACGGACGTTCCCTACAAATCCAAGTGAGGATCATTAGTTTTCTTCTTCTACATGGTCATTACAGCTGGTAAGGTTGTGTGTTCGTTCAGAGCGCAAGATGCGGGGATGACTGGCGTAACTTAGGAAAAAAAATATTAATTGACAAAAACAAAGAGATAGTGCAGCAGGGAACTGCACGGGAAACACAGGGAAAGTTTTCCACGTTTAGGAACAAAGAAGCACAAAAAGCCTCCTGATTTGTGATTGCTAGCAAGTGAGGCTCTTAATAACAAGACTGGGGGGCAGGTGGTCAAGCTAGAAGAAAAGTGGCGAGGGAAAAAAGCAGACAGGAAGTAGAATGAAAAATAAAAGCTCTGGTCAGGAAATAACTGTCATCTGAGATCTTGACGAGAGCAAGCTAATAAATGTGGATGGATGGATTGTTTCAAGCAAGAAGCTATATTTTGAGATAAGAAAATAGAAAGTGCTTGCGTTTGAGTTTAAATTAGGGCTGGAAAAGCTAACACATGCCTTTCATTACAAAAATGTATTGCATTACTTATCTATAAATGCAAATTAATCATGCAAATTACAGTACTTAAACTGTGAGCTGACCAGGCCAATGCACACTTTAGTGAGAAGACTGACCCTGCAGTGACTTTTAATGATACTTTTGCTAAGTTGCGAGCAAATAAATGGCATGCATTTAAGTACGATTTTAAAAATGAAAGTCATTCTGAAAATAAAACAACATTCATGTTCACATTTGGGCGTCTTTTTGTAATATATGGTTTAAATCTTGCAATATATGAAACTAATTTTCAATGATTAATCACAATCAACATTCAAAATTGGTATTAATCAGATTTTTTTTTTAAGTATCTTTTGACAGCACTAGTTTAGATATCTAATCCTTCCTTAATCTTTCTTGCTTCCATTTTTTGGAGTGTTGCTTTGTGCTCTGGGAGTGGAAATTAATCTTCCTCTTTTTCCACTTAGCTAGTGTTATCAGATGGAAATGTAAACATTACCGTACCAGAATCTTAAAATTATCGTTTTTTTAAGGAAAATGATTGACCATCTGAGTAAAACAATTTACCAAAGAAGCTAAATAGCATTAATTCACCAACAGAACTCATGTGGTTGTAAAGACACACTTGACACAATGCAGTGGTCCCCAACTACCGGGCCGCAGAATAATTAATTTTTTAAATTAAATCAGCATAAAAAACACAAGATACACTTACAATTAGTGCACCAACCCCCCAAAAAAATCCCTTTTTCATGACGAAAAAAAAAAGAAAAAGAATCCCCCCCCATTCTACTACAATCTCTGTGAGATGGGGTTTTCTACTGTTAGTGCAATGAATAAAAAGTATGCACCCCAGCTTTATTGCACAAGAGCACTGATGTCAAGTTTGAAGCCCAGATTTTAAAAGGATGTGCAAAAACTGCAGTCACAAAATACGAGCAGAATCATCACCTTTTTAGTTAGATTTTCTATGGCATGGTGATGGCAAACATGGAAATGGAATGTGTGTTCATATAAAACACACAAATGCTGTGGAAAGGTTCATTGTGTTTTATGCTTCAACTAACGTACTTCAGCTGTAGTTTGAAATGTTTTAGGCTTTTTTTTTAAATTGCCTTCCTTATAGATTATATCTTGAGGGAAAGTAAATGTAAATATTGACTTTCATGTTGTCTAATAAGCAATAATATGAAAACACATCTCTTTTTGGAAAGGAATACGCTGATAAAGTGATCAATGTTTACAGTTTTAAACCATGTTTCAATGCTACTGTGTTAGCTGCATAAAAATGCCCAACCCAGTGAATCCTTTCCACTTTTTTTCCCCTGTGCATTGAGAATAGGGCTGCAACAATTAATCAATTTATTTGATTTAGAAAAGAGCTCCAATTTATATTCTGGACCTCATCAGGGTAAGACCACAATTGGTTTACGGTTTAATAAGTAAGAAGTATTCGAAAACAAAATTTGACACATCCAATTGTGCTCTTCTTTTTCTTGTGAGCAGTCTAAATGTACATTGATTAGAAGACAATTTAAAGGAATGCTAAGTAAAAAATAAAGTCAGGAACCTCACCACACATCACTGATGTAGTGTAATAAACCATAGCAGATATACTGTATATGTGGACTCACCATCACTGCCACACTTTGGCTTGCCCCACCTCGGTCTTTTTACCAACGCTGTAATAAACAGGCAAAGAACTACAAACAGGATTATGCTATAATTCAATGTGTAGGATGTTGATGATGCCTTCACTGACCTCCTTCTACAGATAAATCCTGCACATCCACATTGAAGAAACAGTGAAATATCCACAGTGACTCAAACAAAACTTCCTGCTTGATGGCTCTGTTAGTTGTGTGTCTGGCTGTCCTCTTCCTGTGATCTGGACAGCCCAAGTCCACATGTTTAGCCTCGGATTCGAAGAACACGATTAGCCGCAGAAGCCGTCGGCCAAGAGAGGAGGATAGACTGAAACCTGCAGCTTCAATGAATTTTGTTCCATGTTTACTTTTTTGACAAAGTCATGACATTCTGCAGACTCCTAACAACATGTATCTGTTATCAGGTGACAATGAATTGATTCATAATACTTGGGCTGTTTCTTTCTGTGTGTGTGTGTGTGTGTGTCTCCAGTTTGACCTTAATCAGTAGTTAACCCTGTGAGCAGCCGCCTGCTGCTCATAGTCTGGTCAGGTGACACACTTTTAGGCCTTCATGCATCTGTGCTTTCTAATTAAGTGCTTTTCTCAGCGTAATCCACTTAAACTAGAAAGAGTGTTTGGTCTGGCCATCTTTTTGGTGGTGGCCATATGCTCCTTAAAGGGGCCCTGAGATGATATTATTCTACATTTGAAACACTTCCCTACGGTCTAGATCAGTGTTTTTCAGCTACTGTGCCGCGGTTGTATGGTGTGTCGTGGGAAATTACGTAACTTCACTTAATTGGTCCAATAAAATATTTTTTGCAAATCAATAATTATAATCTGCAAATAATGTGCCGTTGCTTAGTGTCAGTGCTGTGTAGAACTCGGCAGGGCAACCACCTAATACTCCAAGTCAGTAGGTGGCAGCTGGTAGTTGATTGCTTTGTAAAAGTGGGAGTGTGTCGGGTGAGACGAGGATAGTTTATTGTGATCCCAGACCACAGCGGGAGGCAGTGTGCAGGTAAAAAGGTATGTAATGCTTAAACCAAAATGAACAAAAGGGAAAGGAAAAGGCAATGGCTATGCAAAGCAAAAGTAAAACTGAACCAGCTACAAAGTAAACAGAAACAAAATGCTGGACAACAGCAAAAGCTTACACAAAGTACATTTGTACATGACATGACAATCAACAAAGTCCACACAAAGAAGGATAGCAACAATTTCAATAGTCTTGCTTGCTAACAAGAGGCAGGTGGGAAGAATAGCGCTCAAAAGGAAGACATGAAGCTGCTACAGGAAAACACCAACAAAACAGGAAGGGCAACCAAAATAACTGCGCAAGACAAGAACTAAAGCACTGCACACAGGAAAACACTAACAAACTCAAAGTAAGTCCTGACGACCTGGTGGAGTTTAATTTTTTAACGTTTTCTGCTGGCGGTGTGCCTCCGTATTTTTTTATGAAAAAAATGTGCCTTGCCTCAAAAAATCTGAAAAACACTGGTCTGGATAATACAATATGTATTGGATATTCTTTGGTATCATTTTTGCGTAAATATTGCTCCAAAGTCGCTTTTACAACCTGTTTTTGTAGTCCGTCTGCAAGATGTTAGGATTAATCATTCAAAGTTGACTTATGTAGCCCTTAATCACAAATGCCTCAAGGGTCTCACAAACCACAACAACATCCTCATCGACTCGGAGTCCACATCAGGGCAAGAAAAAAGTCAACCCAATGGGAAAAATGAGAACCCTTGGAGGAGACCGCAGATTGGTTGCCAAAAAGTGATTCAAAGCAATATTTTGATATTGACATCTCAGCTATGAATCTCCTGAGACAAGGGTGTCGAACTTGTTTTCATGGAAGGCCACATCGCAGTCCTGGCTGCCCTCAGAGGGCCGCTTGGAACAGTGAAGTTAAAAATATAAAAGTGTAATCATTATATCATTACCTATACATTTGGTTATTTGATTTTTGTACGTACAAATTGATGGATATGTTACATTCGACAGGGGAAGGAGACGACACCACTACAGAGCTAAAGCTCAACAGGTTTATTTGAGCTTGATGAAGCGGTGGAGTGTTTATGCTACTGGATGTGTGCGAAGCAGGACTATGTGAAGAATTAAACAATGTCAATGTTACCAGAGGTTTGTTGTACATGCGTGTTGAATAATAAGTCAAGAAGTCCAATGGGGCGAGGCTGGAGAAAGTCCGTAAAACATACCAGAGGTCTGAAGGCTGGAGAGAGGCGTTAAGGTCCGTGTACAAGCAGGGGTCGAGGATCCAGATTGGCAGTCCAATTCCAGCGGGAATCCAGGAAAGCAAAGCGCACAGCTCGAACCAAGGATACAAAAGGAATACTGCAGGAACAAAAGGGGCTCCTATTTTGGTGGCTTTTCCTGTGTTTCTTGGTATTTTCCTGTTGCAGTTTCATATCTTCCTTTGAGCACTATTCCCCGCACCTACTTTGTTTTAGCAATCAAGACTATTTCAGGTGTTGCTATCCTTCTTTGTGTGGACATTGTTGTCATGACATGTACGGATGTACTTTGTGGACGCCATCTTTGCTCCACAGTAAGTCTTTGCTGTTGTCCAGCATTCTGTTTTTGTTTACTTTGTAGCCAGTTTAGTTTTACTTTAATTCTGCATATCCTTCCCTAAGCTTCAATGCCTTTTCTTAGGGGCACTCACCTTTTGTTTATTTTAGGTTTAAGCATTAGACACCTTTTTACCTGCACCCTGTCTCCAGCTTTTCGACATCTACTAAGCAATTAGCTACCTGCTGCCACCTACTGATATGGAAGAGTAATACATGGTTACTCTGCCGAGCTCTAGACAGCACTGACACTCAACAACAACACATCATTTGCAGACTATAATTACTGGCTTGCAAGAAATATTGTTAAGTGAAATAGATGAAATGAGATCATCTCCCCGCACAGCAGACTATCTGCCAGAGACAACTAACTACAATTCAGCATAAGGTGTTACCAGTGATGCTGTGAGCATCTCAAACCTTGATAAAATTGGTTGCTTCATCACTCAATCTTATAATGGGTTAATATAACATCGGGAAAAAGAGTAATTTAGTGTTTTTATCCAGTAAATTGATATATAGCTGAGAGAATGTTCTTGCCTTTCATTGCTCCGCCACTAGAGGTCGCTGTTGTTGAAGGCTCTGACAAACTGGTGATATGTCGAACTACTGTCATACTGTCTGTATGCTAAAGTTGTTAAACAAACTTCATCGACGGCGTTATTTTTGTTAAAAAAAGGAGTATATTAAGTGAGAATAGTTCAACACCACACTAGCTAGCCAGCCAGCGAGCTAGTATGGTGGGGGACGGCGGATTGATATGACAGCCAGCACATGAACAAGCCGCACTATATTCTCGTAGTGACTGGGAAGTAGATCCGGTCGGGCAAGCATACAAAAGGGCTGCAGGCAGTGAAGCGGTCAAGTGCTGGATTGCTCCCTGCAAAGTTCACTTTCAAGGTGAGTGCACATATTTGCTTTTAAATGCCATTAAGTTACATTACAACAACAATTTATGTACTATCTGGCATTCGCGTGCATGTGATTTTTTTGGATTTTGCTTTCTTTTATGATCACCCAATTGCTATTGTTTCTCCAATAAATTGAAAAATTAAGTGGTTCGAATATACTTGATTTTATGAACCCTTTCATCAATTACACTGACCTTCTTCACCCAAACTACACCTTCTTACCAGACACGGCCCGCCAGCTGCCATAAACCAGCCTGCGGGTATTCCGTACTAAAATATATATATGTATATATACATATACACACATATATATATGTATATATACATATACACACATATATATATATATATATATATACATATATACATATACATATATATACATACATATACATATATATATATACATACATATGTATATATATACATATATATACATACATATACATATATATATACATACATATGTATATATATGTATATATTTTTTGTTTTTTTACTTCTTTAATTATATATATATTTTCAACCTGCCCATTTTCTGTTACTCTCAGGGTCTCATATTGTCAAAATATAAAATATGCATTTTCCCATTAATAAGGTGACGTCATCACGGCAAGTTCTCCCTCTTTTACTCAATTAGTGCACAAAGGGAAAAAAATGATGAAATCGTTGGGGAAAAGTAAAATAGACTCCGAGTGTAGAATTTTAAACATCAGTGGACAATGACTTTTTTTTTTTCAGTGTAAGGAAATGGCAGTTTGTCTAATCTGCCATTAAACGAATGATATATATATATATATATATATACTGTATACATATTTATATATATGTATGTAAAATATTTATATGAATATATGTATATATATATATATGTATGTGTATAGATATATATGTGTGCATATATACTGTATATACAGTATATATAGGACCCCTGTTCTACACTTTAGCATTCTTATTTTTTCCTCAACAGCCATTTTAATACAGTAAAATAAGCCGTGAAAAGCATGATAGAAGCAGTAATGCATCAATATGGATTGTATTATATTAAGTTAAGTTATACTCTGTGTTAGTTCCTCTATTACGACCACTTCAACTTCATCAAAAAGTGTAGAAAAAAGGGCCGTCACACATAATTAATACTTCAGCTTTGGATCCTATAAAGAGAATTCTATATATAACTTCCCTAGTGTCCTCTGCAGTGGACATTTCATCTGTCAGAGTAACATGTTCCAGAAATAAATTGCCGTGTCATGCAAAACTCAAATGTGCCCTGCAGAGAACATTATCTCTCATGATTGTTGATAAAACAAAGCTAAGCAGGACTTCTGCACAGTGACTTTTCTGGGAGGGTGTTTCCATGGTTACGTCATTTCAAGTGAGTGCTATGATAAGAAATACACTGTCATGGCATCTTGCTCATGTCCAGAAATATTCTAAGGTGGTTATTTTGGTCTGCTGCTAAGGGCGAGAATGCTGTCCCAGCACGCTTTGTGTTTCCATAAACCCACTCCCCACTTCATGGTGCACCCACTCCACGCCAGTTCATGGTGTACCGACTCGCCAGTTCAAGGTGTACCGACTCGCCAGTTCAAGGTGCACCGACTCGCCTGTTCATGGTGCACCAACTCCCCAGTTCATGGTGCACCGACTCCCCAGTTCAAGGTGCACCGACTCGCCAGTTAATGGTGTACCGACTCGCCGGTTCAAGGTGCACCGACTCGCCAGTTCATGGTGCACCAACTCCCCAGTTCATGGTGCACCGACTCCCCAGTTCAAGGTGCACCGACTCGCCAGTTAATGGTGTACCGACTCGCCGGTTCAAGGTGCACCGACTCGCCAGTTCATGGTGCACCAACTCCCCAGTTCAAGGTGCACCGACTCGCCAGTTCATGGTGCACCAACTCCCCAGTTCAAGGTGCACCCACTCGCCACTTCAAGGTGCACCGACTCGCCAGTTCATGGTGCATTGACTCACCAGTTCCTGGTGTACCGACTCCCCAGTTCATGGTGCACCGACTCGCCAGTTCATGGTGCACCAACTCCCCAGTTCAAGGTGGACGGACTCGCCAGTTCATGGTGTACCCCCTCGCCAGTTCAAGGTGCACCCACTCGCCACTTCAAGGTGCACCGACTCGCCAGTTCATGGTGCATTGACTCACCAGTTCCTGGTATACCGACTCCCCAGTTCATGGTGCACCGACTCGCCAGTTCCTGGTGTACCCACACGCCAGTTCAAGGTGCACCGACTCGCCCGTTCAAGGTGCACTGACTCGCCAGTTCCTGGTGTACCAACTCGCCACTTCAAGGTGCACCGACTCGCCAGTTCCTGGTGTACCGACTCGCCAGTTCAAGGTGCACCGACTCGCCAGTTCCTGGTGTACCGACTCGCCAGTTCAAGTTGCACCGACTTGCCAGTTCAAGGTGCACCGACTCGCCAGTTCCTGGTGTACCGACTTGCCAGTTCATGGTGCACCGATTCCGCAGTTCCTGGTGTACCGACTCGCCAGTTAATGGTGCACCGACTCGCCAGTTCAAGGTACACCGACTCGCCAGTTCAAGGTGCACCGACTCGCCAGTTCAAGGTGCACCGACTTGCCAGTTCCTGGTGTACCGACTTGCCAGTTCATGGTGCACCGACTCCCCAGTGTACCGACTCGCCAGTTTAAGGTGCACCGACTCGCCAGTTCAAGGTGCACCGACTCACCAGTTCAAGGTGCACCGACTCACCAGTTCAAGGTGCACCGACTCGCCAGTTCACGGTGCACCGACTCGCCAGTTAATGGTGTACCGACTCGCCGGTTCAAGGTGCACCGACTCGCCAGTTCATGGTGCACCAACTCCCCAGTTCAAGGTGCACCGACTCGCCAGTTCATGGTGCACCAACTCCCCAGTTCAAGGTGCACCCACTCGCCACTTCAAGGTGCACCGACTCGCCAGTTCATGGTGCATTGACTCACCAGTTCCTGGTGTACCGACTCCCCAGTTCATGGTGCACCGACTCGCCAGTTCATGGTGCACCAACTCCCCAGTTCAAGGTGGACGGACTCGCCAGTTCATGGTGTACCCCCTCGCCAGTTCAAGGTGCACCCACTCGCCACTTCAAGGTGCACCGACTCGCCAGTTCATGGTGCATTGACTCACCAGTTCCTGGTATACCGACTCCCCAGTTCATGGTGCACCGACTCGCCAGTTCCTGGTGTACCCACACGCCAGTTCAAGGTGCACCGACTCGCCCGTTCAAGGTGCACTGACTCGCCAGTTCCTGGTGTACCAACTCGCCACTTCAAGGTGCACCGACTCGCCAGTTCCTGGTGTACCGACTCGCCAGTTCAAGGTGCACCGACTCGCCAGTTCCTGGTGTACCGACTCGCCAGTTCAAGTTGCACCGACTTGCCAGTTCAAGGTGCACCGACTCGCCAGTTCCTGGTGTACCGACTTGCCAGTTCATGGTGCACCGATTCCGCAGTTCCTGGTGTACCGACTCGCCAGTTAATGGTGCACCGACTCGCCAGTTCAAGGTACACCGACTCGCCAGTTCAAGGTGCACCGACTCGCCAGTTCAAGGTGCACCGACTTGCCAGTTCCTGGTGTACCGACTTGCCAGTTCATGGTGCACCGACTCCCCAGTGTACCGACTCGCCAGTTTAAGGTGCACCGACTCGCCAGTTCAAGGTGCACCGACTCACCAGTTCAAGGTGCACCGACTCACCAGTTCAAGGTGCACCGACTCGCCAGTTCACGGTGCACCTTGTGTTTCGTGTGAAGTCAGCCAGAAACACTCTTGGCGTTTGGAGATCCTCAGCGTTCCCGCCATGACAATCCTTTGTCCTCAGCTTCACCTTCTGTTCATCTGCACATTAACGGCCGCAGGAATGTGGCGACTGCAGCCAGCAATGAAACACATGCTGCCCTCGTTGCTTTTTGGACAGGCTGTTTACTCAACTGGCATGAAGACTTTGTCTCAGCATGCATCAGGCAGTTCTTCATTACAGCTTTTTCACCTGCTTCTTTTGCACATTATTGACTTTCAAGTAGCTTTCTTTTGCCACAATCAGCAAACAATGAGATAATAATCTTAATATGTTATCGTGTGAGTCTAAGATTGACTATTCTGTACACTCTTAGGATCCGAAAAGGGACCACTCATAAAAAGTTTCATAAGTCAGCAATAAGTAGATATATATATATATATATACATATATATATATATATATATATATATATAATTTTAATTTTTTATTTATTTTGTTTTTACATTTATTTACTTTTAATTTTAGTTTTTTATTTTGATGCTTAAAATATTTTAACAAATTCAGTTCTGTCTAACATTATTTTACACACACATATATATATATATATATATATATATATATATATATATATATATATATATATATATATATATATATATATCCATCCATCCATTTTCTATCACTTATTTCCTTTGGGGTTGTGGGGGGCGCTGGGGCCTATCTCAGCTACAACTGGGCGGAAGGCGGTGTACACCCTGGACAAGTCGCCCTCTCATCGCAGGGCCAACACAGATAGACAGACAACATTCACACACTAGGGACCATTTAGTGTTGCCAATCAACCTATCCCCAGGTGCATGTCTGTGGAGGTGGGAGGGGCCTATCCCCAGGTGCATGCCTTTGGAGGTGAGAGGGGCCTATCCCCAGGTGCATGTCTTTGGAGGTAGGAGGGGCCTATCCCCAGGTGCATATCTTTGGAGGTGGGAGGGGCCTATACCCAGGTGCATGTCTTTGGAGGTAGGAGGGGCCTATCCCCAGGTGATTGTCTTTGGAGGTGGGAGGGGCCTATCCCCAGGTGCATGTCTTTGGAGGTGGGACGGGCCTATCCTCAGGTGCATGTCTTTGGAGGTGGGAGGGGCCTATCCCCAGGTGCATGTCTTTGGAGGTAGGAGGGGCCTATCCCCAGGTGCATATCTTTGGAGGTGGGGGGGCCTATCCCCAGGTGCATGCCTTTGGAGGTGGGAGGGGCCTATCCCCAGGTGCATGTCTTTGGAGGTGGGAGGGGCCTATCCCCAGGTGCATGTCTTTGGAGGTGGGAGGGGCCTATCCCCAGGTGCATGTCTTTGGAGGTGGGAGGGGCCTATCCTCAGGTGCATGTCTTTGGAGGTGGGAGGGGCCTATCCTCAGGTGCATGTCTTTGGAGGTGGGAGGGGCCTATCCCCAGGTGCATGTCTTTGGAAGTGGGAGGAAGCCGGAGTACCTGGAGTAGAACCCATGCATTCACGGGGAGAACATGCAAACCCCACACAGAAAGATCTTGAGCCCGGGATTGAACCCAGGACTACTCAGGACCTTCGTATTGTGAGGCAGACGCACTAACCCCTATACTACCGTGAAGCCATTTTATGTATATATATATATATATATATATATATATATATATATATATATATATGAGTTTTTATTTTATTATTTTTATTATAATGCTTGAGTTCTGTCTACATAAAGTTATTTTATTATATTTGGCATATATTGGCATTCTCTCCATGAGCTTCAAGACGTAGTTACCTGGAACAGGTTTCACTTCACAGGTGTGCTTGAAGCTCATGGAGAGAATGCCAAGAGTGTGCAAAGCAGTATCAGAGCAACGGGTGGCTATTTTGAAGAAACTTCATAGGTTTAATGCCTTCAGTGACAATCTACAATGTAAATAGTCATGAAATTAAAGAAAACACTGAATGAGAATGTATGTTTGGCCTGTACTGTTTATATTATTGTTTTTTTCAATCGGCAAGAATGAAATTCATTTGGTTTTCATGGAAACAGCAGAGTCATATACCAGATGAAGGTATGTTTAAAAATGCAGTTATAATGGGGGCCAACAGAGAGAGTGTGTATACTTGATGTTAATATTGTGACTATGTTGTATTATTTCAATGTTGCAGTCACAAACACAAGAACTTTTATGTGTAAACAAAAATATGCTGACATCTCAGGACCTCAAAGTGAACAATCATCACATAAGGAACACATGTTGCAGAAGAGTTGGGAAAGTAACATTTCCCTAATATGGGATGCTTCTAAGTTACCATAGCAACCAAAAGTGTCCACGGACAGTCTTCCAAAGACTAATATAACAAAGTCCTTACTATAGAAGTTGGACTTTGTGTCATAAAAAGGTGAATCGTATGGGATGTTGTTGTGGTTTGTGCAGCCCTTTGAGACACTTGTCATTTAGGGCTATAGAAATAAGTATTGATTGATTGATGTCCAGGCTGTGGGAAATGTCTCCAGTTTCTTGAATGAATGTCAGTACTGCTCATTGTTCTCCATAACATCTTTTGTCTTTTCCCCTGACCTCTCTCCCCAAGGCGGTCCCCGAGGCGCTTGTCCAGTCATGTCCAAGTCCAAGGATTCCTCCATCATGCACTCCCAGCAGCTACATGCTGCCATGGCCGACACCTTCATGGAGCATATGTGCCTGCTGGACATCGACTCCGAGCCCGCTGTGGCCCGCAACACCGGCATCATCTGCACTATCGGTCAGAATAGTCAATTAGTCCCATCTTCTGGGAGTATTTCAGCCTCAAAGACTTCAAGTGCGTGTCTTTGATGTTCTTATGCAGGACCTGCCTCGCGCTCGGTGGACATGGCCAAAGAAATGATCAAGGCCGGCATGAACGTTGCCAGGATGAATTTCTCACATGGCACACATGAAGTGAGTGAACGTTAATGAATCAATATACTAATAATTATTAGTAACTACACTCAAGCAAACTTTAATCAACCGCGCGGGGAAATGATTCCACACAGTAGCTCCGTTGCAAAGGATGGAAAGGATAATGCACAAAAGGTATAAAGTAGACAAAAAATGTACTATAGTAGCAATAGAAAATATAACATATGTATATATACAGTATATTATGTATATATCATATAATATATATATACAATATATAGCAAATTCCAATTACCATGTACAATATACATATATACATATACATATATACATACATACATATATATATATATATATATATATATATATATATATATATATATATATATATACTGCAGTTGTTGTTGGTATTATCTCCTGGAATTTTAAATATACTCCACTTATAAATATGTCTTATTTGTGGCACACTGCAAAAATAAAAAATAAAAATACAAGATATATAACATATTCATAGTCATCAGTATCATCAGTATCACAGTATCACGTTCTCATAGTCATTATTGTCACCGATGTCCCACTGGGTGTGAGTTTTCCTTGCCCGAGGATGTCGTAGTGGTTTGTGCAGCCCTTTGAGACACTAGTGATTTAGGGCTATATAAGTAAACATTGATTGATTGATTGATTTAGTGTTATTTACTTTCGGCTTTTCCCTCTTAAGGGGTCAACAAATAGCAAATTAACTTTTTATATTATTACTTTTTTTTTTTTTTTTTTTTTAACATTAAATGCCCTCCTTGCTGCAAACCTGGCCAAAGTTGAACCCATGAAAGGCAGAAGTATGCACCAGGAAATTTAAAAATCTACTTACAGTATACCGTAAATAAATGTTAGAAGAATACAACTTGGCGGGGACACATTTGTCATTTCATGAAAACATGGGAAAAGACAGAACTTTCTGGAACAATGCTGTAATTTTATAAGGGCAAATGTAAAGTATTATGCAAAAAAAGTGGTATTTACATAATTTATATATATATATATATATATATATATATATATATATATATATATATATATATATATATATATATATATATATATATGATTAGTTTATAGAAATCAAGTTATAATTTAAAGACACAATATTGTAAATGAAATGACCAGAATGAAGTTGTAATATGACAAGAATAACTCCGTTTAAGGTTTTATTTTGGAATAAGTTTCACCATGTTTCAGAATGAAATAATTCTGTGTTTTGTTGTACTTGTTCAGCAAATACTTCATCTTAATGGACATTAACATGTGACATAAACCTAAAAATAAATCTACATTTTGTAAATAGTAACACTTAGTTATCATTATATTTGCTAATATTATATGTCAATTCTATCAATGCAACATTATTCTTAACTTTAAAACTCTTTCTCCATTTAATTTATGCAAAATCTTCCTCATGGAAATGAACATAAATCAGAGTTACACACTTAAAAAATGCTGGGTTATTATTTTCTACCCAAATGCTGGGTTGAGCCTGTTGAGTCATATTTATGGGTTATTTCTAAGCAGTTATATCTAAGCAGTCAGGTAGTTTTTGTGTCCCAACCAGTAACCCAGCATCTTACAAAAACTATAAGTTGCAATACTGACTTCCGTTCATAGTCATAAATCCTGATGACATCAGGACTACCAAAAAACCTGAAAATAACCAAGTTATTTGGTAGAATTAACCCAGCATTGCAGTTAAAATAACCCAGCATACAAGTTGAATATCTAACCCATCAAGTTGGGTTAAATCAACCCAGCTTTTGGTGTACTAGTTACCCAGCAGTTGGGTAGAAAACCACCCAGATTGCATTACTTTGTCATGGTAGTGAGTGAGCAGCGAGGTAGTGAGAGATGGGTGACTTGTCCTTGGCGGTCATGTCATCTACTTGAGGGATCATTCAAGATTTGGCAAGAAATGTGCACATGTGTTGACCTCTCACCTTTTTGGAATAAGGTCACAGTCTTTGCCTTTTGCTGTCTTGGCCGCAGGACTGATATTTGGCCTGATCCTCGATAAAAGGTCAACAACATAACTTTCAAGTACACATTACAGAACTCTCGTATGATCAGTTCTCTGTAGGTCGAGGCTGTCCAACTCTGTTGGACACAAATCTAATGAAGATGGCAAGTCTGAGCAAAGTTTCCCAGCATGCCTTGTGGTCGTTAAAACCATCACTTTTGACTGCATCGTTAATGTGTTATTTTGTACAGACACTGTTTAATATGTCTTAAGTTGTGTGAAGTTAATACAGAGGCTCATTAATTTCTATAATAGCTTATTTCCACACTGAATTTTTTGCATTTGTATTTTGTGAACTGAATGATTTTAAATCATAATATGCTGACAATTTAACTAAATACAAGTTTGTCAGCAAAATGTGTTTAAAAGTGCTGTGTTTTAAAATACAGTTCAATTCAGTTTACAGACATTCAGTGGATAAAAAGTTTGTGTTAAAAAATTCCATCACATCCATTCATCCACTTTTTCTCTTCGGAGTTGTTCAATGGATAAAAATGTTGCGTTAAAAAAATTTAGTGAATAAAAATTCATTGTATAAAACTTCAGTGTTAAAAAAAAGTGTGTGAAAAATTGAGTGAATAAAAATTCAGTGAATACAACCTCAGTGTATAAAAATTCAGAGTTAAAAAAATTCAGTGTTAAAAAAAATTCAGGGAATAAAAATTCAGTGTATAAAAAGTTTGTGTTAAAAAATTCCATCCCATCTATTCATCCATTGACTACCGCTTATTCTTTTTGGAGTCATTCAATGGATAAAAATGTTGTGTTCAAAAAATTCAGTGTTAAAAAAATTCAGTGTAAAAAATATGTTTATAAATATCCATCCATCTTCTACCGCTTATTCCCTTTCGGGGTTGTAAAAAAGTTTATAAAAATTCAGTGAATACAAATTCAGTTTATAATAAAATCAGTTTATAAAATTTCAGTGAATACAAATTCAGCGTATAAAAAAATGTGTTAAAAAAATGTGTTGAAAAAAATTAAATGTATAAAAATTTAGTGTTAAAAAAATTCAGTGTAAAAAATGTTTATAAATATTCATTGTTGAAAAAAAATCTGTGTAAAAAAGTTTATAAAAATTCAGTGAATACAAATTCAATGTATAAAAATTCAGTTTATAATAAAATCAGTTTATAAAATTTCAGTGAATACAAGTTCAGCGTATAAAAAATGTGTTAAAAAATGTAGTGTTGAAAAAAATTCAGTGTATAAAAATTCAGTGTTAAAAAAATTCAGTAAATAAAAATTCAGTGTTAAAGAAATTCAGTTTCTAAAAAATCAGTTTATAAAAATTCAGTGAATACAAATTCAGTGTATAAAAATTTAGTGTCCAAAATTTTTAGTGTTGAAAAATTTCAGTGTTAAAAAAATTCTGTGTATAAAAATTCAGTGTTAAAAAATGCAGTTTATAAAAAATCAGTGAGTACACATTCAGTGTATAAAAATTTAGTGTTGAAAAAAATTCTGTGAATAAAAATTCAGTGTTAAAAAATGCAGTTTATGAAAAATCAGTGAGTACACATTCAGTGTATAAAAATTTTGTGTTAAAAAAATTCAGTGTTGAAGTGAAGTGAATTATATTTTCATAGCACTTTTCTCAAGTGACTCAAAGCGCTTTTACATGTGAAACCCAAGTTCCATTTAAAGCAGTGTGGGTGGCACTGGGAGCAGGTGGGTCAAGTGCCTTGCCCAAGGACACAATGGCAAGGACTAGGATGGTGGAAGCGGGGATCGAACCTGGAACCCTCAAGTTGCTGGCACGGTCACTCTACCAACCGAGCTATACCGCCCCATGTTAAAAAAATTCAGTGTATAAAAATTCAGTGTTCAAAAAGTTCAGAGCTGAAAAATGAGCTATTTCTGTAAAAGATTGAAGCCTTGCAGCCTGTCTCAGAACCGGCCAATGAGGTGTCAAGTTTGAGGCCACGTGACACGGTTTGTACTAAATAAGCAAATTAACCCCCACAAGTTGAATGATTGCAAATGATAGCAATCAGACGCTCTTAGTAAGAAAGGTTAGTTCTATTAATACCTCTGTGACCTCTAGTATTTAAATATGTCGGGGCAAATGTTCCATGCGGGCTGAATGCCGCTTCATGTCCAAATAGTCCCGTGTACCGCATGTCACCTCTGCAACTTCTTGCTACATGTACTTCTGGTGAAAGAAACTTTGAAGTAAGGGTGCCTGGCTCGGACAAAATGTGTACTCACTTATTAATAGTTTTTATGTATGAAGGCATGGTTCCAATCTTTGCACTCCCTCCATATTCCTTTTTGCACCATGAGCCTTTCTATGGCAAGTAATTACATGGATCAACACAGCCTTAATATACACTTTGTTAAAACTGCTGATCTAACTACTGTACGCAGGAATCATTCTAATAATACCTCAAGCAGCTGTTTTGTGTGGTCTGCTAAAAATGGTATTGCAGTTGTCATTCAGGGTTTACTGCTTGCCAGCACTTTTATTTTGAAATCATTCAACACCTCGAACTATGAATTCTAGTACCAAACCCAAAAGCAGTGAAGTTGGTACATTGTGTAAATGGTAAATAAAATACAATGATTTGCAAATCCTTTTTAACCTAAATTCCATTGACTAGACTGCAAAGACAAGATATTTCAGTCCTTCTTACCCACAGCCATCAGACTCTATTATGCATATGTTCCTTTTTGACTATACTTAAATGTAGAATGTATTTATTCTATTCACATGTGAATAATGCTGTATAATAGACTGTATTTATATTATTAACTTGTGAATAATGCTGTATAATAGACCGTATTTATATTATTCACATGTGAATAATGCTGTATAATAGACTGTAATTATCATCCATCCCATCCATTTTCTACCGCTTATTCCCTTTTGGGGTCGCTGGCGCCTATCTCAGCTACAATCACATGTGAATAATGCTTTATAACAGACTTTTTATATATTCCCAAGATAAAAATAGTAAAAAAGTGTTTATTGTCTATTGTGAGCGACCTGTAGAGCTGAATTCCCCCCAGAGATCAATAAAGTACTTTCTATTCTTTTTTATTCTATCCTACTTAACATTGAACAGGTGAACTTTTATTTTTTGCAAATATTAGCTAATTTGGAAATTGATGTCTGCAACATGTTTAAAAAAAGCTGGCACAAGTGGCAAAAAAGACTGAGAAAGTTGAGGAATGCACATCAAACACTTATTTGGAACATTCAACAGGTGTGCAGGCTAATTGGGAACAGGTGGGTGCCATGATTGGCTAAAAAAGCAGCTTCCATGAAATGCTAAGTCATTCACAAACAAGGATGGGGTGAGGGTCACCACTTTGTAAGCAAATTGTCGAACAATTTTTGAACAATGTTTCTCAACGAGCTATTGCAAGGAATTTAGGGATTTTACCATCTACAGTCCGTATTGTCAATCTAAAGGTTCAGAGAATCTGGAGAAATCACTGCACGTAAGCGATGATATTACAGACCTTCAATCCCTCAAGCGGTACAGCATCAAAAAGCGAGATCAGTGTGTCAAGGATATCACCACGTGGGCTCAGGAACACTTCATAAAACCACTATCAGTCACTCCAGTTTGTCGTTACATATGTAAGTGCAAACTCTACTATGCAAAGCGAAATCAATTTATCAACAACACCCAGAAACGCCACCGGCGTCGCTGGGCCCGAGCTCATCTAAGATGGACTGATGCAAAGTGTAAAAACGTCCTGTGGTCTGACGAGTCCACATTTCAAATTGCTTTTGGAAACTGTGGACGTGGTGTCCTCCGGAACAAAGAGGAAAATAACCATCCAGATTGTTATAATTGAAAAGCCAGCATGTGTGATGGTATGGGGGTGTATTAGTGCCCAAGGCATGGGTAACTTACACATCTGTGAAGGCACCATTAATGCTGAAAGGTATTGGAGGTTTTGGAGCAACACATGTTGTCATCCAAGCAACGTTATCATGGACGCCCCTGCTTATTTCAGTAAGACAATGCCAAGCCACGTGTTACAACAGTGTTGTTTCATAGTAAAAAAAAAAAAAGAGTGCGGGTACTAGACTGGCCCACCTGTAGTCCAGACCTGTCTCCCATGGAAAATGTGTGGTGCATTATGAAGCCTAAAATAGCACAACAGAGACTGTTGAACAACTTAAGCTGTACATCCAGCAAGAATACAAAATAGTTCCAAAATGTGTCTCCTCAGTTCCCAAACGTTTACAGAGTGTTGTTAAAAGGAAAGGTCATGTAACACAGTGGTAAAAATGCCCCTGTGCCAACTTTTTTCCAATGTGTTGCTGCCATTAAATTCTAAGGTAATGATTAAAAAAAATAAAAAAATGAAGTTTTCAGTTCAAACGTTAAGTATCTTGTCTTTGCTGTCTATTTAAATTGAATATGGGTTAAAAAGGAATTGCAAATCATTGTATTTGTTTTTATTTACCATTTACACAACATGCTGACTTCACTGGTTTAGCAGTTAAAGATCTCAGGCACTTGTGGACTAAAGTTTAATCTGTCAGCCTCCAGTTGAAAAGTCCTTCTTTGAAGACATTGTTGTGGATATTTTAAGTTGAATTCTAAATTTATTGCCCACTTCAGAGGTTCTACTTGACCCACAACATTTGGATGGTTTTAGTTTAGTTTAGTCTTTATTTAAAGGGACAATGCACAGAAACATTAAGCTCAAAGACAGATATGTTCTGTACCAGATTATAGCTAGATAGCTCATTTCCATCTGGAGTCCCTGGCTAACTAAATTTCAGGGATACAAAAATCATGCAATAAAGTCATACTATAGCATGTAATCAAATTAAGAAAAGTCATAAAATGCCCTTTCAAGGACACGTACTTAATATACAATGCAAGCACACCTCATTTACATCACACAAAGACAATACATGTTCTTGTTCACATCTGTCATTATTTGAAAAAACAACCACAATTTTAAAAGACACACCTCACAAATTACAACAGAAATGCTCTCATGGATAAATACAATCCACATGAAGTTGATGTGTCAGATATAGTGGCCACCTTAGTGACCGTGTGAGCAGCTTTAATTGCTCCAAAGCCACTTTTTAACTTCAATTGTAAATGAAAAGTAATCTGTTCGACTTTTCGAGTTTGTTGTGAGGTGGTTCCATTCCTTTATGGCTTTATATGAAAGGCTGATTGTGCAGAAGAGGTTTTACATCTGGGTACGCTACACTGCCCCCTGGTGGAGGCTCCTGTGTTTCTAGTTGTCAACTGGACAAAGTGCTTAAGTGGCGCTGGTGCAGTGTTATTTAGGATTCAATGGGCCAGTCGTATTGGTTCTAATCTTTGAATGTTAGCTAACTTTAACAATCTATATTTTTGGAGAAGTAAACAGTGATGGTGGTGTTGTGGTTTTTGGTCAAGGATTTTGAGCTATTGTTTGTGCAAAGTTTCTGATGGCCTCAGTGTCATTTTGCTTGTGACCAACATCCATCCATTTACTACCGCTTATTCCCTTGGGGGTCGCTGGTGCCTATCTCAGCTACAATCGGGCGGAAGGTGGGGTACACCCTGGATAAGTCGCCACTTCATCACAGGGCCAACACAGATAGACAGACAACATTCACACACTAGGGACCATTTAGTGTTGCCAATCAACCTATCCCCAGGTGCGTGTCTTTGGAGGTGGGAGGGGCCTATCCCCAGGTGCGTGTCTTTGGAAGTGGGAGGGGCCTATCCCTAGGTGCATGTCTTTGGGAGGTGGGAGTGGCCTATCCCCAGGTGCATGTCTTTGGAGGTGGGAGGGGCCTATCCCCAGGTGCATGTCTTTGGAGGTGGGAGGGGCCTATCCCCAGGTGCATGTCTTTGTAGGTGGGAGGAAGCCGGAGTAGAACCCACACATTCACGGGGAGAACATGCAAACTCCACCCAGAAAGATCCCGAGCCCGGGATTGAACCCCAGACTACTCAGGACCTTCGTATTGTGAGGCAGACGCACTAACCCCTCTTCCACCGTGAAGCCCGCGAACAAAACATCCATCCATCCATTTTCTACCGCTTATTCCCTTTTGGGGTCGCGGGGGGCGCTGGCGCCTATCTCAGCTACAATCGGGTGGAAGGTGGGGTACACCCTGGATAAGTCGCCACTTCATCACAGGGCCAACACAGATAGACAGACAACATTCACACACTAGGGACCATTTAGTGTTGCCAATCAACCTATCCCCAGGTGCATGTCTATGGAGGTGGGAGGGGCCTATCCCTAGGTGCGTGTCTTTGGAGGTGGGAGGGGCCTATCCCCAGGTGCATGTCTATGGAGGTGGGAGGGGCCTATCCCCAGGTGCGTGTCTTTGGAGGTGGGAGGGGCCTATCCCCAGGTGCGTGTCTTTGGAGGTGGGAGGGGCCTATCCCCAGGTGCATGTCTTTGGAGGTGGGAGGGGCCTATCCCCAGGTGCATGTCTTTGGAGGTGGGAGGAAGCCGGAGTAGAACCACGCATTCACGGGGAGAACATGCAAACTCCACCCAGAAAGATCCCGAGCCCGGGATTGAACCCCAGACTACTCAGGACCTTCGTATTGTGAGGCAGACGCACTAACCCCTCTGCCACCGTGAAGCCCGCGAACAAAACATGTTATACAATAATAAAAACGAGACATAATCATTGCATTGAAATAAGTTTGAGCTGCCTCCAGTGTTAACAAATTCCTGAACATATTTATGTTGTATTCAAGACCTCTGCCAAGTGTTGGGTCTAAAATGACACTCAGGTTACGATATTCAATAACATTTTGTATTATTTCCTCATGAACCGTTATTTTTGGAAAGGATGACATTTTACATTTGTTTACAAAATACATTGTTGCCGTTTTCTTAATGAGTAATGTACAAACTTTGTACTTAACTGTATGTTCCAGTACCACGCAGAGACCATCAAGAACGTCCGCGAGGCAACAGAAAGCTTTGTATCAGGCTCAGTTGCCTACAGGCCAGTGGCCATCGCCTTGGACACCAAGGGACCGGAGATTAGGACCGGGCTCATCAAGGGTGTAAGTTGTCCACAATCACCAAAGATGCCAGCTGGGTTTTGTTGCAAGGACCAAGATCCTGTTCTTGTCCCACAGAGCGGCACTGCCGAGGTGGAGCTGAAGAAAGGTGAGACCCTCAAGCTGACCCTGGATGACAGTTACATGGAGAAGTGCGATGAGAAGACTCTGTGGCTCGACTACAAAAACATCACCAAGGTCGTTCAGAAGGGAAGTCACATCTACGTTGATGACGGTCTGATTTCCCTCAAGGTCAAAGAAATCGGTAAGGAGGAAGACCGGCGTGTCCGCTTAATGCTTTAGGTTGAACTGTACTTCAACCTGACCACCCAAGGCAGCGACCACCTGGTGTGCGAGATTGAGAACGGCGGCATGTTGGGCAGCAAGAAAGGCGTCAACCTGCCCGGCGCTGCCGTGGACCTGCCCGCCCTGTCTGAGAAGGACCTTCAGGACCTGCAGTTTGGCGTGGAGCAGGGCGTGGACATGGTGTTTGCCTCCTTCATCCGGAAGGCTGCGGACGTCCATGCTGTCAGGAAGGCTCTGGGCGAGAAGGGGAAGGACATCAAAATCATCAGCAAGCTGGAGAACCACGAGGGCGTGCGCAGGTAAGGACATGTTGACCCGCCTCTCTGGTGTAGTGGTTTACGTGGCTGACTTTTTCAAAGTTTATAGCTGATTAAGGCCCGGGGGCGACAAGCAGCCCGTTAAGCTTTTCAATCCGGCCTGCCGGCATACTTGCCAACCTTGAGAACCCCAAATTCGGGACATGGGGGCGGGGGCGCAGGGTTGAGAGGGAGGGTTTGGTGGTAGCTGGAGTGTATATTGTAGCGTCCCGGAGGAGTTAGTGCTGCAAGGGGTTCTGGGTATTTATTCTGTTGGGTTTATGTTGTGTTACAGTGCGGATGTTCTCCCGAAATGCAATGTCTTTAAGTCACGCCCCCAAGATTATTTTCCAAGTGGAAATCGGGTGAAATTCAGGAGAATAGCTACCTCATGAGATTTTTGGGAGGGGCACTGAAATTCGTGAGTCTTCCGGGAAAATCGTGTGAGGGTTGGCAAGTATGCCCGCCGGACATTGCCAAATAATGTTCTTAGATGTTTAAGATGGAAAGTGTAGCTGCCATTATGATGTGCACTCATCTTTTCTAATGACTGATAGTCTTCAACTATACTAAGTATTTCAATGCATGGAATATGTGCTTTTGCATGATATACTAGTTACTATGGTCATCTAATGAGTTACTATGGTCCTCTAATGAGTTACTATGGTCCTCTGAGTTACCATGGTCCTCTAAGGAGTTACTATGCTCACTTAATTAATTACTATGGTCATCTAATTAGTTACTATGATCATCTAATGAGTTACTATGCTCATCTAATGAGTTACTATGCTCATCTAATGAGTTACTATGCTCATCTAATGAGTTACTATGGTCCTCTAATGAGTTACTATGCTCACTTAATTACTATGGTCATCTAATGAGTTACTATGCTCATCTAATGAGTTACTATGCTCATCTAATGAGTTACTATGCTCCTCTAATGAGTTACTATGGTCCTCTAATGAGTTACTATGCTCACTTAATTAATTACTATGGTCATCTAATTAGTTACTATGCTCCTCTAATGAGTTACTATGGTCCTCTAATGAGTTACTATGGTCCTCTAATGAGTTACTATGGTCCTCTAATGAGTTACTATGCTCACTTAATTAATTACTATGGTCATCTAATGAGTTACTATGGTCCTCTAATGAGTTACTAAATTACTAGATTTCTTGCAGGGACATATGGTAAAAGAACAAGGTAGGTAGGATCTTACGAACATGTAAGAGAGACTTTACAGTCATTATTAGACAGAAACAAAACAACATGAGAGCAACTTGATGCATCCTGATTAGCATTGTGTCTTCTCATATGATTCTCTTTGGAGATTTGAATTCAGGGGTTAAGACTCTTTGTCATCTCCAAGGAAAATACTGGATATGATTCTGGTTGTCTTCCAGCAGTTTAATTCAGTTTTCTGGCGTTATCTGGTGGTTAAAAGGCAAAATTACATCCAAACAATATTGTCTTGTTTTGTCATCGGCAATAATGAGAATAATTTAGTAAAAGCGTAGTAATAAACCAGGATTACGGTGTGTTCACAAATAGCAGCTATAACAGGAGTCAACGGGGCCCAAAGAGGTTTTAAGAGAAAGCGTGTATACTTGATTTGTATATTGTAATAATCCCAGGAATGTACGACTTCTGTCTTTGTCTTGTCTTTAATGCACAAAATGTAATTCAAGCACACATGTGTCTCCATCCCTTTTCCGGGCAAAAACTCCAACTCCTACTTCCTAGCAGCAACGTCACTTTCCTAACTTTCCTGGAAGTCATTGGCTAACACCCCGTAGCCAGCCGCTACAATATCCTTTTTAACAATGGAAACAGGGCAGTTTTATTTTGGCAAAAAAAAAAACAATCAAAAAACCTTGTAAAAATTTCCCTTGTGAAATTTCAGACTACTAACCTTCAAACTAAACAATCACGTTAGGAAGACATGTAAGGCCCGTTTTGGGCCCTTGGGATTAGGCAGGGGTCAGCAACCCAAAATGTTGCAAGTATTGGACCACAAATACCAAAGATGAATCGGTTTCGAGCCACAAAAAATTAAAATACTTATATAAGTTTTATAAGAATGGCAATATATGATGTAAGTGTCCATATTAGCTATATCTATCCATCCATTTTCTACCGCTTATTCCCTTTCGGGGTCACGGGGGGGGGCGCTGGCGCCTATCTCAGCTACTATTAAAATGACTTTAAGTCTTTGTGGAGGTTGCCCCCTAGTGGGTTCTTTAGACCACCACACACAGACATGAGAGCCCGGTTCAAGTTCACAATGAAGATTTATTTTCCTTAATATTTCTTTGTATTGCTTTTCAGCAATTGTCTGTCCGTGTCTGTCACACTCTCGCTCTCACTCCAACTACGTCTCTCCTCCTGGCTGCTGCTTTATAACAAAGCGACAGGTGATTAGATAACCAGGCCCAGGTGGGCCATCTACGCACCTGTCGCTGTTTGAGGCCAGTCCTGGAACGTCCCGCTTCGCTGCAGGACCGCAGGCCACCCCCACAGTCCTATATAAGTGTTATAAGTGTTATAATGAAGACAACACATGATGTAAGTGTATATATTAGTTATATTAGCCTACTGTCAAAATGACTGCGCGTCACAGGCTACACAAATCTTTGTTGACAGAAATGTTGAAATGTAATATTTATCCTACACATTTTTACAACATTGAAAAACATTAGTAAAACCTCCCAGAAGGTGAGATAACTCCTGGAAATGACCAAAAGGTATAGATGTGTGTGTCCAAGTTAAAGGAAACAGCAGGCCATCTTCTTAGAATGGATTTATTACAATCTTTGCAAGATGGGTAACGTTTGCTGTGGTCTGGAACAACATGTCACACAAACAACTATCAGAATTGCAGTCAATATTACATATAGATAGTGTCCTGATACATGCACAACTAAATTAAATATACAGTGGACATAAGTAAAGGAAATTAAATGAGTTCAAATATAGCTACAAATGAGGCATAACAATGCAATTAGTACATATAGCTTGCCTAAATAGCATGTTAGCATCGATTAGTTTGCAGTCATGCAGTGATCAAATATGCCTGATTAGGGCTCCAACAAGTCAATAACATCAACAAAACTCAACTTTGTGCATTCACGCACAGCATAAAACTCTTGGTGGACAAAATGAGACAAAGGAGTGGCATTTCAGTGGCAGCGTCAGAGAAAGTTGTACACGTCGACAAACGGTTGAGTCACAGTCCACACAACTATGGTGAGGGCTGCTGAAATTAGTAAGACCAAATAGTCTCATCAGTGAAGCATTAACACAAACTTATTAAACAGTGGTCTAACAATTAGGAAGGTTTGTGTCGTGTTTGTCCCCCTGCAGAAACCATATTATAACAAAAAACATTTTTATCCCATTTCCATACATTTTTGAAAAAAGCTCCATGGAGCCACCAGGGCGCCGCTGAAGTGGAACAAATGTTTACCTTAACCCAATAAACATCTGTTCAGTATTTTAACATAAATGTGTTTGATACTGAACAGATGTTTACCTTAACCCAATAAACAACTGTTCAGTATTTTAACATAAATGTGTTTGATACTGAACAGATGTTTAACTCAACCCAATAAACAACTGTTCAGTATTTTAACATAAAAGTGTTTGATTGTGAGGCATCAAAAGCCACAAAATGCAAGGGGTCCATCAGACCCACAAACGCTGGCTGAGTAACAACAATATGAACGTTGCACAGAAAATTTCTCTGCCAGTTTCTGCATCCCACCGGGATTCTTCTTTTGTGTTTCTGCACCTGCGGTTTCAACACAAGGTTGCAACATTGTCAACACTGTCTGCTCTCATTTTCTCGCACATTTGACTCTCTGATGTTCTGTGTACCTACACTCTGACCTCCTCCTCAGTATTCTAACAAAAGTGTTTGATTGTGAGGCATTAAAAGCCACAAAATGCAAGGGGTCCAGCAGGCCCACAGACACTGGCTGAGTAACAATATGAACATTACAAAAGGGTTAAGCTAATTCTTTAGAAAAATGGATATTTATGAAAGTTATCAAATTTCTTTGTTAAAGATTCGACGAGATCCTTGAGGCCAGCGATGGCATCATGGTCGCCCGTGGCGATCTGGGTATTGAGATTCCAACAGAGAAGGTCTTCATCGCCCAGAAGATGATGACTGGCAGGTGCAACAGGATCGGCAAGCCTATCGTCTGTGCCACACAGGTGCGTAGGGAAGTCTCGCCCTTCGCCTACCTTTGTCCGTCTGAGCGGCTCATGTGTGGCCCGCCTTCAGATGCTGGAAAGCATGACCAAGAAGCCTCGTCCGACACGCGCAGAGGCCAGCGACGTCGCCAACGCCGTGCTGGACGGCAACGACTGCATCATGCTGAGCGGGGAGACCGCCAAGGGAGACTACCCCCTGGAGGCCGTGCGCACGCAGCATCAGGTGAGTGCCCGCAGAAAGTGTGAATGTTGGGAGAAACATCTTAAGAGTAAACACTCTAACCACTAGGCCACTGACTCAGTGGCCTAGTGGTTAGAGTGTCCGCCCTAAGATGGGTAGGTTGTGAGTTCAAACCCCGGCCAGGTCATACCAAAGACTATAAAAATAGGAGCCATTACCTCCCGGCTTGGCACTCCGCATCAAGGGTTGGAATTGGGGGTTGAATCACCAAAAGGATTCCAGAGCACGGCCATCCTTCTACATTTATATTCATAAATTGGAACTGCAACGTGGCTCTCAGTAAAAAACTATTCTCTTTTATACCCTTTCATTCTAGACTTCTAGAGTGTTTGATTATCACATTACTCTAAATGTATAAGTCCACAAACACAAAGAGGGATCCTAGAGGGCCAGGCCAATCTTTCCTTATCTCTAAACTAAAACTGAAGAAATGCATAGTGTGTTCAGGGCTTCAGTACAGTGTTGATCTCTTGAAGACATGATTGTATTTCACAATTCCTTGAGGGAAAAAAAAATGCCTGGTTTGTCGTGTGTATAGCAGTATGTGTGCTGTATATAGTATTTAGCCTTCAGAGCAGACCTGGGCAAAATTTAGGCCTGGAGGCCACATATGGCCTGTTAAGATTTTTAATCTGGCCTTTCAGACATTCCCAAATATTTGTTTTAAGATGGAATGTGTAGCTGCCATTATGATTTGCCGTTTTCTAATGACCCTAAGTCTTCAACTATACTAAGTTTTTACATGCTGGGATTTTGCATAACATAAGAGTTATTATGGTCATCTTATTAGTTACTATGGACATCGAATTAGTTACTATGGTAATGTAAGTCACTACAGCTCAGTGTGAGTGGGGAGTGTTTCCACAGAGTGTTCCAGAATGGCCAGCCTGAAATGTGGGTGTCAGGGACAGACGCGGAAGGAGATTTTTTACAACAAAGTTCTAAAGCTTAGGGATACATCAGATATATTATATCGTATTTGTTTTGTTTTCTTACGCTTCACGCTCATATATCGCTGTTTTTTTGCATTTACCTTAATTGTATGTTGACGAAGAGGGTGTGTGACGTGCTTTTGTCGTCAATATTCAGTGTTTTATCCTTCATAGTCAATATTGTATATCCCACATTCTTTGTTTTCATGTACATTCTGGGTGTCTCACTCAATAAAAAAATGAAAAACTCCATTCCGTGTTTCAAGGCGGTCTGTCAAAACGTTTTAGCATTTAATCAGACATTATCTTGAGGTTTTGTATTAATGTTCTTAAAAATAGGGCTCAAGCACACACAATGTACAGCCGATTTTGTGTGTACATACATACAAGCCCCATTTCCATATGAGTTGGCAAATTGTGTTAGATGTAAATATAAACAGAATACAATGATTTGCAAATCCCTTTCAACCCATATTCAGTTGAATATGCTACAAAGACAACATATTTGATGTTCAAACTCATAATTCTTTTTGTAATATTTCTCTATTTTGTTTCCTTTTAAAACCCCAATATTTACATTTTTTTTTTTTTAAATTGATCTCAACTCTGTACACTGCTGCTGGAATTTTAATTTTCCTGACGGAACTCTCCTGAAGGAATCAATAAAGTACTATCTATCTATCTATAAAGATTTTTTTTTGCAAATAATAATTAACTTTAGAATTTGATGCCAGCAACACGTGACAAAGGAGTTGGGAAAGGTGGTAATAAATACTGATAAAGTTGAGGAATGCTCACCAAACACTTATTTGGAAAATCCCACAGGTGTGCAGGCTAATTGGGAACAGGTGGGTGCCATGATTGGGTATAAAAAGAGCTTCCCAAAAATGCTCAGTCTTTCACAAGAAAGGATGGGGCGAGGTACACACCTTTGTCCACAAATGCGTGAGCAAATAGTCAAACAGTTTAAGAACAACCTTTCTCAAAGTGCAATTGCAAGAAATTTAGGGATTTCAACATCTACGCTCCATAATATCATCAAAAGGTTCAGAGAATCTGGAGAAATCACTGCACGTAAGCAGCAATGGCCAGCAATGACCGTGACCTTCGATCCCTCAGACAGCACTGTATCAAAAACAGACATCAATCTCTAAAGGATATCACCACATGGGCTCAGGAACACTTTAGCAAACCACTGTCACTAAATACAGTTGGTCGCTACATCTGTAAGTGCAAGTTAAAGCTCTACTATGCAAAGCAAAAGCCATTTATCAACAACATCCAGAAACGCCGCCGGCTTCTCTGGGCCAGAGATCATCTAAGATGGACTGATGCAAAGTGGAAAAGTGTTCTGTGGTCTGACGAGTCCACGTTTCAAATTGTTTTTGGAAATATTCTACATTGTGTCATCCAGCCCAACGAGGAAGCGAACCATCCAGACTGTTATTGACGCAAAGTTCAAAAGCCAGCATGTGTGATGGTATGGGGGTGCATTAGTGCCCAAGGCATGGGTAACTTACACATCTGTGAAGGCACCATTAATGCTGAAAGGTACATACAGGTTTTGGGACAACATATGCTGCAATCCAAGCGCCATTTTTTTTCCATTGAGGTCCCTGCTTATTTCAGCAAGACAATGCTAAGCCACATTCAGCACGTGTTACAACAGCGTGGCTTCGTGAAAAAAAAGAAAAAAAAAAGAGTGCGGTTACTTTTCTGGCCCGCCTGCAGTCCAGACCTGTCTCCCATGGAAAATGTGTGGCGCATTATGAAGCGTAAAATACGACAGCAGAGACCCCGGACTTTTGAAGGACTGAAGCTCTACATAAAACAAGAATGGGAAAGAATTCCACTTTCAAAGCTTCAACAAATAGTTTCCTCAGTTCCCAAACGTTTATTGAGTGTGGTTAAATGAAAAGTTGATGTAACACAGTGGTGAACATGCCCTTTCCCAACTAATTTGGCACATGTTGCAGTCATGAAATTCTAAGTTAATTTTTATTTGCAAAAAAAAAAAAAAAAAGTTTATATGAGTTTCAACATCAAATATCTTGTCTTTGTAGTGCATTCAATTGAATATGGGATGAAAAGCATTTGCAAATATAGCCTATATGTTACTCTAGTAAAGCACTGTACAAGTACTAGGTAAACAGTGAATGATATATCAGGGCTAGATCAGGAGAAACTAAATTCAGCTCTAGGAATGGAGAGTAATGAAAACTGAACACAGGATTTAAGTTTGTTACCAAATTATATTAAAGAATAATAGGAAAAATAAACAAATTCAAATGGCCATTCACACATTCAACAAATTCACAAAACGCTCAAAATTTACAATGTCAGTACTTGATTCAGTCCTTGTTTCTACCAACGAGTTCAGAGTTCATTAGACGGCCCCGCAAAGTCCACGTTGTGGTGGCAGTGTCCACAGGGGTTTTAGTGAAGGGATGGAGGAAAAGTCAAAGTTCAGGAGGACCGAAATGAACACGTTGCGTTTTGGTAAAGACAAAGGAAAAAACAGGGCGGCTGCTAAGGAGCCTCCTACCCGCCTGGGCCTCGGTTGGGTGGATTCAGTTCAGTTGGTTGGGTTCCAGGCATAAAGCTTCAGACTCTAGCTCGCCATCCAACCTGGTCTGTATAACAAGAGCAGGAGCAGTCAAATTTCCAGTGTGCACACTAAATGCGCAGTGGGAGAGTGGCCGTGCGCAACCCGAGGGTCACTGGTTCAAATCCCACCTAGAACCAACCTCGTCACGTCCGTTGTGTCCTGAGCAAGACACTTCACCCTTGCTCCTGATGGGTGCTGGTTGGCGCCTTGCATGGCAGCTCCCTCCATCAGTGTGTGAATGTGTGTGTGAATGGGTAAATGTGGAAGTAGTGTCAAAGCGCTTTGAGTACCTTGAAGGTAGAAAAGCGCTATACAAGTACAACCCATTTATTATTATTTAAATAATACTACTGTATTCAAATAGCAAGTGTATTCATTAATATTATACAATAAATAATTCATAAATATCATAATTATTGTATCAAAATATTCATTCCTCTAATAGTATAAAAATGTAAAGATTGCATTTACAAATAAGGTGCACAGTGGTTGACTGGCCTGCATCATAAAGTGTCTTGGATGCATAGCACTGATAAACATCAAAGCAAGTCAAACAAACAGGAACATTTAGACAATTGCTGACAGTAATAATATTTCATTCATTAGGTTAACTATATTTAGAGAAAGCGGCATAGAAGTAGATGCTAACAGCTCCATTCAAAAGCAATGCAGCGGCTAAGCTACGTAAAGCTACATAAATGCAACTCACTCATTCCGCAGATAAATCACACTCAAACACTCCCACGGCTCCGGTAGTCGGGTCCTACAGTTCGACATGACTACAATTCAGTTAGAAGGCTTAGTTAATTAAAATAAAGCGTCAAAACCGAGTCACATACCCGCGGCAACCTCAGCGTGTCCCTCTCGCTCTTCCCAAGTTCCCGGAAGCAGCTCACTACCGGGTTTGATGCTTCCCGCGTTAGGTCACGTGACTGCGTGCGTCATTACGTCATTCCCAGCGTGTCCCTCTCGCTCTTCCCGGGAGCAGCCCACTACCGGCCTTTATGCTTCCCGCGTTAGCTCACGTGACTGCGTGCGTCATTACGTCATAATGACGCATGCAAGGACAGCTTAGACCAGTGTTTTTCAACCACTGTGCCGCGGCACACTAGATACAGTCTGCTGTGCCGGGGGAGATGATCTCATTTCACCTATTTGGGTTAAAAATATTTTTCACAAAGCAGTAATTATAGTCTGCAAACTATGTGTTGTTGTTGAGTGTGGGTGCTGTCTAGAGCTGGGCAGAGTAACCCTGTAATACTCTTCCATATCAGTAGGTGGCAGCCGGTAGCTAATTGCTTTGGAGATGTCATAAACAGCGGGAGGCAGTGTGCAGGTCAAAAGGTGTCTAATGCTTAAACCTAAAATAAACAAAAGGTGAGTGCCCCTAGGAAAAGGCATTGAAGCTTAGGGAAGGCTATGCAGAACTAAACTAAAACTGAACTGGCTACAAAGTAAACAAAAACAGAATGCTGGACGACAGCAAAGACTTACTGTGGAGCAAAGATGGCGTCCACAATGTACATCCCAACATGACATGACAATCAACAATGTCCCCACAAAGAAGGATAAAAACAACTAAAATATTCTTGATTGCTAAAACAAAGTAGATGCGGTAAATATCCCTCAAAGGAAGACATGAAACTGTTACAGGAAAATGCCCAAAAACTTGAAAAATCCACCAAAAGAGGAGTGCAAGACAAGAAGTAAAAGACTACACACAGGAAAACATCAAAAAAAGTCCAAATAAGTCGGGTGTGATGTGACAGGTGGTGTCAGTACACCTACTTTGAGACAAGAGCTATAGTCATGCATGATTGCTTATGTTTTTAAAGTCATATCCAACTATTGCAACGACTTTTTACTGTCAACTGAGTTTTGTTTTTAATGATTTCTGCTGCTGGTGTGCCTCTGCATTTCTCAAAAAAAAAAAAAAAATGTGCCTTGGCTCAAAAAAGGTTGAAAAACACTGGCTTAGATGATGAAAATAAATAGAAAGGATATTTAATGGGGTTTTGAAAGGATATTTAAACAAAGGATATTTAATGGGGTTTTGAAAGGATATTCAAACAAAGGATATTTAATGGGGTTTTGTCACCCTGGTTACACAAATCATTGTATTCTGTTTATATTTACATCTGACAACATTTCCCAACTCATATGGAAACAGGGTTTGTAGAAATACTGGCCCTCAGACACATTTTTGTCTCTAAATTTGGCCCCCGAATCAAAATAATTGCCCAGGCCTGCTTTATGGGTAATTAGAGCAGGCTTGGGCAATTAGTTTACTCGGGGGGCCAGATTTAGATTAAAAATTGTATCTGGGACTGGTACATCTATTTTTATCAACAAAAATACAAAACCTCACAATAATGATTGAAAGCTAAAAACGTTATGACAGACCGCCTTAAAAAGGCAACGAATTAGACAATTTTTTACCGAATGAGACACCCAGAATGTACATGAAAATAAATCCATCCGTCATCCATTTCCTACCGCTGCGCCACAGCATGGGGCAGTGGGAGAGTGGCCGTGCGCAACCCGAGGGTCCCTGGTTCAATTCCCACCTAGTACCAACTTTGTCACGTCCGTTGTGTCCTGAGCAAGACACTTCACCCTTGCTCCTGATGGTGCTGGTTGGCGCCTTGCATGGCAGCTCCCTCCATCAGTGTGTGAATGTGGAAGTAGTGTCAAAGCGCTTTGAGTACCTTGAAGGTAGAAAAGCACTATACAAGTACAACCCATATTATTCCCTTTGGGGTAATGGGGGGCGCTTGTGCCTATCTTAGCTGCAATCAGGTGGAAGGCGGTGTACACCCTGGACAAGTCGCCACCTCATCGCAGGGCCAACACAGATAGACAGACAACATTCACACTCACATTCACACACTGGGGACCATTTAGTGTTGCCAATCAACCTATCCCCAGGTGCATGTCTTTGGAGGTGGGAGGGGCCTATCCCAGGTGCATGTCTTTGGAGGTGGGAGCAAGCTGGAGGGAACCCACGCAGTCACGGGGAGAACATGCAAACTGCACACAGAAAGATCCCGAGCCCGGTATTGAAACCCAGGACTACTCAGGACCTTCGTATTGTGAGGCAGACGCACTAACCCCTCCTCCACCGTGCTGCCCATGAAAATAAAGAATGTGGGATTTACAATATTAACTATGAAGGATAAAACACTGAATATTGACAACATATTTTTCAATCAACTGAAACGCAACCAAAATGCAACAAACATAGTGAAGTATGAACGCCAAGGGTAAAAGAAAACCCCACTCTACAATCTCAGGTATCTCAAAGTGACCAAAGTAGCTAATTAGATGACCATAGTAGATGACCATAGTAACTAATCAGATGAGCATAGTAACTCATTAGATGACCATAGTAACTAATTAGATGACCATAGTAACTCATTAGATGACCATAGTAACTCATTAGATGACCATAGTAACTAATTAGATGACCATAGTAACTCATTAGATGACCATAGTAACTGCATTTGACCCACAGGCCTTAATTTGGCCAGGTCAGATCTACACCATGAAAATAAAACAACATTCCTTTCAGATTGATTTCTAGGTGAAAAAAATACTGTTTTAGTCCTCTGCAATAAAGATAGAATAGAATAGAATAGAATTATCATGTTTTGTGGTCACGTTCTGTTTGGTTTCGGACTCATTGGGCACTCTTGTTTGTTTTGTCACCATGACTACCAATTAGTTTTCACCTGTCATGTCACGCACCTGGTCATTTGGACTCATGCACCTGTTCATCACCACAGCATCATTTAAGCCTGTAGTTGCCAGGCAGTCACCCTCTATCACCTTCTACACACCCTTGATACCCAAATGATTGCTCACTTCTTGCCATGGACTCTTCCTTTTCACGTCACAGTAAGTGTTTCGTTTTTGTTGTCCATAGTTCTGCCATTGTGCAAGTTTTTGTTTTCAGAGCCAAGTTTTTGTACCTCCTCTCTGAGCACCTTTCGTTGGTACCTTTTTTGGAGTTATGATTAAAAGATGTCATTACCTTCACATCGTGTCCGATCCAGTTGCTTTGCACCTCGGGAAAACAAACCACACCATAGTCCAAGTCATGACAAGAATAGAACAGAATAGAAAGTACTTTATTGATCCCTGGGGGGAATTCAGCACCACAGTTTGTTCACAATAGACGATAATAATTAATAATAATATACAACATCTATTATATATACAATATATGGATAATGTAAATATATTCTACATTGAAGTGCAGTCCTCCTGTGGAGGTTCCGTGTTGCATTTTGAAGATGCTGCTTTACTAACAAGCTCTGTGTGTGTGTGTGTGTATGATATCACCACTAACGTGTTGTGAGTTGCTTTGTACTTCCTGTGTGTGCTGATGCTGTCCAGCAAGCACGTGTGTGAGGACCTGCAGTGCACATCAACACAGCTGGGGGACATCTTGTCCCAGTTTTTGTCCCAGTCTGCTTCCAGGTATGAAGACCGTGACTTTGTTTCATCCTTTGAAGTACAAACACACAACGACGTTGTGTTAGAGCACTTTGACCTCGAGCTTCTTCTTCTTCTTTTGTGAAGATCGCCCGTGAAGCCGAGGCCGCCATGTTCCACAGGCAGACCTTTGAGGAGCTGAGACGCATCTCGCACCTGACCCGAGACCCCACAGAGTCCGTGGCCATCGGAGCAGTGGAGGCGTCCTTCAAGTGTTGTGCCAGCGCGCTGATTGTGCTGACCAGGAGTGGCAGGTTAGATTCTCCTTGCTTCCTGACACCAAACCCACGCTAATCATTTCAAAGCTTGGGAGACAAATATTTTTGCAGTAAATTCCTAAACACGACGGTGCTCTCCTGTTGTGTAGAGCAGTATTTTTCAACCACTGTGAGATACAATCTGAAGATGATCTCATTTCACCTATTTGGGTTGTAAAGACTTTTTTTGCAAAGCAGTAATTATAGTCTGCAAATGTTGTGTTGTTGTTGAGTGTGGGTGCTGTCTAGAGCTGGCAGAGTAACCCTGTAATACTCTTCCATATCAGTAGGTGGCAGCAGGTAACTAATTGCTTTGTAGATGTCGAAAACAGCGGCAGGCAGTGTGCAGGTAAAAAGGTGTCTAATGCTTAAACCAAAATAAACAAAAAGTGAGTGCTAGCAAGAAAAGGTATTGAAGCTTAGGGAAGGCTATGTAAAACAAAACTAAAAGTGAACTGGCTACAAAGTCAACAAAAACAGAATGCTGACGACAGCAAAGACTTACTGTGGAGCAAAGACGACGTCCACAATGTACATCCCAACATGACATGACAATCAACAATGTCCCCACTAAGGAGGATGAAAACAACTGAAATATTCTTGATTGCTAAAACAAAATAGATGCGGGAAATATCGCTCAAATGAAGACATGAAACTGCTACAGGAAAATACCAAAAAGAGAGAAAAAGCCACCAAATTAGGAGTGCAAGAAAAGAAGTAAAACATTACAAGCAGGAAAACAGCAAAAATGACCAAGTCTGCTAATTCTCCCCAGCAAAGCCTTCTTGGCTTCAGTGAAGTGAGCCACTTCTGACCTTTTGGGAGTTCAACCCCTGACATTTCATGTGATCACGGGGGACTTCATCATCTTTAAAAAACACACGTGGCAAAGGCAGATGCGCTTTCAGGAGCAAGTGACTTAGACTCGGACTTCCTTTTGATTGTCATTCCAAGTTGAACTTGACATTACAGATGACGACATTTTGTTGCATTAGCTGCTTGTAGTGCAGGATAAAAGAGCAATAAGGTGCAGGTATAAATAAATAGATTACTGTACAGATAAATATATTGCACTTTTGCATATGCATCCACGTTTATGGAGGTATGTTGTATTGTCTTTATATTCCAGCCAGTTAATCCATTTTTGGGGGGAAATTGTTTTGTGTTCAAGAGTCTTACGTCCTGAGGGAAGAAGCTGCAACAGAACCTGGAGGTTGTAATATACATCTTTTAACAGGCTTACTGGTGGCTTTGGTGGGACAGGCGAAAATTAAAACTGAAAAAATGTGGTAGTTTATAAATTAATTAATGTTTCTGTGCGGTACCGTCCCCGGACCGGTGGTTGGGGACCACTGGTCCATAGAACCACCTTGCCGCCTCCAGATGAATAAGACTACTTCTTTGCCCCCTCCGGCGTTTTGAGGTACGCTTCTTTCTAGCCTAGTTCTATCTTTCTAGCCTAGTTCTATCTTTCTAGCCTAGTTCTATCTAATATACCGAAATATGGTCTGATTAGATGGAATTTCTTCCTAAAAATGTTAATTTTTTTCCCAAAAATTATTTTTAATGTTCCAAAAATATGGTCTAATTAGATGGAATTTTTCCTACAAACATTTTTTTCCCCCAAAAATTATATTTAATATACCAAAAACATGGTCTGATTTGATAGAATTTTTCCTAAAAAAAAAAAAAAAAACATTCCCAAAAATTCCGTCTAATATACCAAAAATATGGTCTGATCAGATGGAATTTTTCCCAAAAATAATTTTTTTTCCCAAAAATTCCATCTAATATACCAAAGACATGGTCTGATTTGATAGAATTTTTCCTAAAAATTTAAAGAAAAAAATCCTAAAAATTAAATGATAAATAAATGATAAATGGGTTGTACTTGTATAGCGCTTTTCTACCTTCAAGGTACTCAAAGCGCTTTGACATTACTTCCACATTTACCCATTCACACACACATTCACACACTGATGGAGGGAGCTGCCATGCAAGGCGCCAACCAGCACCCATCAGGAGCAAGGGTGAAGTGTCTTGCTCAGGACACAACGGACGTGACGAGGTTGGTTCTAGGTGGGATTTGAACCAGTGACCCTCGGTTTGCGCACGGCCACTCTCCCACTGCGCCACGCCGTCCCTAAAAATTCTATCTAATATACCGAAAATATGGTCGGATTAGATGGAATTTCTTCCTAAAAATGTAAATTTTTTTTCCCCAAAATTACTTTTCCAAAAATATGGTCTGATTAGATGGAATTTTTCCCCCCCAAAATTCTGTCTAACATACCAAAAATATGGTCTGATTTGATAGAATTTTTCCTAAAAATAATTAAAAAAAAACATTCCCAAAAATTCTATCCAATATCCAAAAATATGGTATGATCAGATGGAATTTTTCCTAAAAATTATTTTTTTTCCCCAAAATTCCATCTAATATACCAACAACATGGTCTGATTTGATAGAATTTTTCCTAAAAATTGAAAGAAAAAAATCCTAAAAATTCTATCTAATATACCAAAAATATTGTCTGATCAGATGGAATTTTTCCAAAGAATTAATTTTTTTCCCAAAAATTCCATCTAATATACCAAAAACATGGTCTGATTAGATGGAATTTTTCCTAAAAATAATAAAAAAAAACATTCCCAAAAATTCCATCTAATATACCAAAAATATGGTCTGATTAAATGGAATTTTTCCTAAAAATTTAAATTTCCTCCTAAAAATTCCATCTAATATACCAAAAATATGGTCTGATTAGATGAAATTTTTAAGGGGGAAAAGTCCTAAAAATGTCATTTGATATACTGAAAATATGGTCTAATTTGATAGAATTTTTCAGAAAAATTTTAATGTTTTCGTATCAATTCCACCTAATATACCAAAAATATGATCTGATTAGATAGAATTTTTTCCTAAAAATTTAAAAAAATTCTACAAATTCTATCTAATATACCAAAAATATGGTCTGATTAGATTAAATTTTTAGGGGGAAAAGTTCCTAAAAATTTCATTTAATATACTGAGAATATGGTCTGATTTGATAGAATTATTCCTAAATTTTGAAATGTTTTTTGTATCAATTTCACCTAATATACCGAAAATATGATTTAATTGGATGGAATTTTTTCCATTTTACTTTGCCTTTCAAAGTAAGATCCTTGAATTTCAAAACATGTTGCCAAATGTTTGTTTGCAGGTCTGCTCACATGCTGGCCAGGTACAGACCACGTGCCCCCATCATTGCCATCACCCGCTGTGGTCAGACTGCCCGCCAGGCTCACCTGTACCGCGGTGTCTACCGTCTACCCTGTGCTCTACACCAAACCTGCCAATGATGTCTGGGCTGAGGATGTGGACCTGCGGGTCAACTTTGCCTTGGAAGTCGGTGAGTAGAAGATCTGGAGAGAAGACCCTCTTGCCGTTTCTCCTATTACACCCACTTTCTCCTACAGTCCAAACACAACAATCCTCTTAGTTTGAGTCGCGGGAACTTACCATAGGCTGTGCGTATTTTGGAAATATATTATATTGCGTGTGTATATACATATATATGTGTGTATATATATATATATATATATATATATATGTGTGTATATATATATATATATATATATATATATATATATATATATATATATATATATGTATATATATATATATATATATATGTATGTATATATATATACATATATATATATATACATATACATATACATATACATATATATATATATACTGCATGTATTGGCATTTGAATGAATGTCCTAGAAAGGGTGAGAGTGGAAGCTGCTGACATGTTGTCATGTTGTGTTCCTCTGCAGGCAAACACCACAAGTTCTTCAAGAGCGGCGACGTGGCCATCGTCGTAACCGGATGGCGCCCCGGTGCTGGCTACACCAACACCATGAGAGTGGTTCTGGTGCCTTGACTTCCTTCACGGGATAACATTTAATCCTGTCTTGTAACCTGAGGTTTTCTCTTCCAAACCAGCAAAAAAGTCAAAGTAAAGGCCAATCACTTTTAAAAAAGACTTCCAAGATTTGACATCCGTGCAAATGTGTCCAAATTGTCCCATTCTGTCTTGATCAAGCCAACATAGATCCTTAATTTGATCAACCTTTTGTTGTCCGATTATCACAATGAAAGTAAATGTGTCTTCTGTTAATGAGAATGTAAAAGCAGTGATTGACATGCTTCCAATGAGTTGGCTCCAATCTATTAAAAAGACCTCATGAAATGTTTCTTCTTCTCTGCATTTGTTAACAACTCACCTTACAGTAGGTCTGGTACACACACAAAAACAATAATATAATAACTAGAATTTTGATGGGCCCGCTCTCTGTGGCCGTACTTCTTAGATGTTGCAGAATGTCTGAATCTGTCAGTTTGAGGTGTAACTGTACAAAATGAGCTAGCCTACAACATTAGCATGCTTACATTAAAATGCTAACATTTAGCATGTGTGCAAATGTTAGCATGCTTCATATACTAAGTTATATAGACTGACCATACATCCTCTTTTGCGGGCCTGTCCGGGCGGGGTTTCTTAAATACCTCAAATGTCCGGCGTTTTGAGTCAAGGTTGCGTGTATTTTCAATGTAAGTACAGAGTTAAGAAGGGGTTGACAAAAACGGTTGTGAAGGTGTGCGCACCCAGCAAAATTAGTGAGGGAGGGGCGGAGAGAGCGGATTGTTAATCAAGACATACTTTGTCGACAGCCATACAGGTCACACTGAGGGTGGCCGTATAAACAACTTTAACACTGTTACAAATATGTACCACACTGTGAACCCACACCAAACAAGAATGACAAACACATTTTGGGAGAACATCCGCACCGTGACACAACATAAAAAAAACTGAATAAATACCCAGAACCCCTTGCAACACTAACTCTTCCAAGATGCTACAATATACACCCCAATTACGTTACATCAAAATAATTTTGGTGGAAGATTTTACATATTTTGTGTGTTTGCCATAAAAAAAAACAGTTTTGTTTCACAAAAAAGTGCAGAAAACAAACGAAAAAAATAACCTAAAAACCTAAAACATTTTAAAATGAGGAATAAATCGGAAGTTGAGATTCAAGCATTAAATATAAAATGTATGTATGCCCAGTCACCCCATAGCCATCATTTCATGAACCAAGCAAAACCCTTTTCACACTTTTATACTGAAATAAATACACCGACAACGTATTAAATAAAAACAATGTTTTCACCTCGGCATTTAAGAAACCCCGCCCGGACAGCCCGGACAGGCCTGTAAAAGAGGACATGTGCGGGGAAAAGAAGACGTATGGTCAGTCTATGTGTCCTTTTCGGGGGATTTCAGAATATGGTCAGACTGAAGTTATAACACTCAAAGGTGTATGGCTAATGATCTAATTAATAATAAAATGAATTATATGACAGTATTAATATTTCTTCCACTTTTACATAATGCTGCAAATGCCCCCCCCCCCCACTGAACCTGATCCCAACCAGCCCTTCTTCCCCCGTGGAGAGAAAGTAAGAGCCGAGGCAAACATGGCTGAGCAGATCATTTTATTGCTTTAAATTCCTTGGCTAACATGGATGGTGAAACACAGCAAAAACACGCAGAGGAGGCGGGATCATCAGATTGAAAAAAGGCATCAAAAAGAAGCATGAAAAGAGGAAGAAAAGAGGAAGGAAGCTTCTATTCCAGACGCGGCGCTGTGAATAGCAATGAGGGATCGCTGGACCCCACCGGCAGGGAGGATGCTCGCTAACCCCGAGCCAGGCCAATCGGCCTCCAGATTCACAAACCGCCGCCTAAATGATGGACAGAATGTGGCGACATGAAGCCTGAATGATGGACAGAATGTGGCGACATGACGCCTGAATGATGGACAGAATGTGGCGACATGACGCCTGAATGATGGACAGAATGATGGACAGAATGTGGCAACATGACGCCTGAATGATGGACGGAATGTGGCGACATGACGCCTGAATGATGGACAGAATGTGGCGACATGACGCCTAAATGATGGACAGAATGATGGACAGAATGCGGCGACATGACGCCTAAATGATGGACAGAATAATGGACAGAATGTGGCGACATGACGCCTAAATGATGGACAGAATGATGGACAGAATGCGGCGACATGACGCCTAAATGATGGACAGAATAATGGACAGAATGCGGCGACATGACGCCCGAACGATGGACAGAATGATGGACAGAATGTGGCGACATGACGCCTGAACGATGGACAGAATGATGGAGAGAATGTGGCGACATGACGCCTGAATGATGGACAGAATGTGGCGACATGACGCCTAAATGATGGACAGAATGATGGACAGAATGCGGCGACATGACGCCTAAATGATGGACAGAATAATGGACAGAATGCGGCGACATGACGCCTGAATGATGGACAGAATGTGGCGACATGACGCCTGAATGATGGACAGAATGTGGCGACATGACGCCTGAATGATGGACAGAATGATGGACAGAATGTGGCGACATGACGCCTGAATGATGGACAGAATGTGGCGACATGACGCCTAAATGATGGACAGAATGATGGACAGAATGCGGTGACATGACGCCTGAATGATGGACAGAATGTGGCGACATGACGCCTGAATGATGGACAGAATGTGGCGACATGACGCCTGAATGATGGACAGAATGTGGCGACATGACGCCTGGATGATGGACAGAATGCGGCGACATGACGCCTAAATGATGGACCGAATGATGGACAGAATGCGGCGACATGACGCCTAAATGATGGACCGAATGATGGACAGAATGCGGCGACATGACGCCTAAATGATGGACAGAATGCGGCGACATGACGCCTGCTTGATGGTGAAAAGAGGAAGTCGTTAGCCGCTTGGAGGGTCGACTTGAGCGGGAAGTAAATGACCACGACTTCACAGCCTTTTAAAATCATCTAAATCCACCCTCACACGATCTGTGTTGGCCATGCGATGAGGTGGCGACTTGTCCGGGGTGGACCCCGCCTTCCGCCTGAGCGCAGCTGGGACCTACTTGCCAACCTTCAGACCTCTGAATTCGGGAGCAGGGGGGGAGGGCGGCAGGGTTGAGGTGGGGGGGCAGGGTTTGGTGGTAGCGAGAGGTGTATATTGTAGCGTCCCAGAAGAGTTAGTGCTGCAAGGGGGGCCGAGTATTTGTTCTGTTGTGTTTATGTTGTGTTACGGTGCGGGTGTATTAGTATAATCATCACACTAACTTTAGTATGCTTAAAGTATGTTGCTTTAGTTATTAGCTATTGTGCTGAAGTTAGACTTTTTCCAATCTATGCAAGGACAAAACTTCTTGTCTGAGGGGTGGCCTCAGCTGCAGATGTTATCTTTGTTTTAGCACGCTAACAGAAAAGGACTTCAAGGACCTCAACAAAGATAAGATGACAGCACGCAGACGAAGCAGGGACAAGGCAAAATCACAAGGCCTCCAGCCAATTCTGTCACGTACTGTGTGTCCTGGACCTGCTTTGCATAATATATGTGACTACTCCTTTTAGAGGCGGCCTCAGTAATGTTGACTGTGGAACTCTGAATAAAAAGAGCATAGGGCGAGACTGTGACTAAGTGTGCAGCTCCATGCGTTCTCCTCATGAGCTAAATTGAACTCTGTCTTTGCATGATTGCTTGCTTCTTGTCTGTTTAACAGATGTCATCAGTGTTTGAACCTGACAGGATGTTTGTCATTCTTGTTTGGTGTGGGTTCAGAGTGTGGCGCATATTTGTAACAGTGTTAAAGTTGTTTACACGGCCACCCTCAGTGTGACCTGCATGGCTGTTGCCCTAGTATGCCTTGCATTCACTCGTGTGTGTGTGTATAAGACGTATATATTATGTGAGTGGGCCGGCACGCTGTTAGTATGGATGAAAAGCGGTCGTGACGACAGGTTGTAGAGGACGCTAAAGGCAGTGCCTTTAAGACACGCCCCCAATATTGTTGTCCAGGTGGAAATTGGGATAAATTCGGGAGAATGGTTGCCCCAGGAGATTTTCGGGAGGGGCACTGAAATTTGGGAGTCTGCGGTAAAATCAGGAGGGTTGGCAAGTATGAGCTGGGATAGGCTCCAGCACCCCGAGAGGGACAATGGATGGATGGATGACAGCAGGGTGCCCGCCCACTACGTCCATCGCCAGCCAGCCATTCAAAAAAATAGACCGAAAAATGAGCGATCATCAATTTTCACCGAGACGTCACTTGATTGACATTCACTGCACCTGAGAGTCTGGTGGCGGCGGCCAGATCGGTATTAAGAAAAAATGACCCACAGGAAGACTCTAACCACGAAGCCCTTTGGGTGGCCTCGTGGTTAGAGTGTCCGCCCTGAGATCAGTGGGTCGAGTCATACCAAAGATGACAAAAATGGGAGCCATTACCTCCCTGCTTGGCACTCAGCATCAAAGCTTGGAATTGGGGGTTAAATCACCAAAAATGATTCCTGGCCACCACTGCTGCTCACTGCTCCCCTCACCTCCCAAGGGGGGATCAAGAGTGATGGGTCAAATGCAGAGGATAGTTTCACCACACCTAGTGTGTGTGTGACAATCATTGCTACTTTAAAACTTTATACACTTTTTATTTCAACAGACTCTGCGGTCCAAACTCTAACTGCACAGTTCCTGCCTTCACAATAAAAGCCCTGCTCCACCCTGCCTGGGCTTGCAAAATAAGAGTCTCAGAAAGCTGGGGCGCACAAGCCAACAAGCTATGGAGTTTGCCGCCAATGTATTTCTTGTGAAGTGTATACAAATGATGGGAATGTATATATGATTGTGAAGCAGCATGGATTTGGTCACAGAATCCTTTAGAGGATTATTCTAAGGTCAAAAGTGCACATGTCCATCACAAACTCTCCAGAGAGTGAGGAAATCGCCTACACGACATTGAGGAACTTAAGAGAGAGCAGCAGTCGGATTTTAGGAGGAAGTGTAAACACAATAACGACATCTGGTAGGGAGCCCCCACCGGTAGGAGTAGAAGATAGGGGTTGTAGGTCACCCGACTCAAACTGATCAGAAGAATAATGTCAAGGAAAGATTTAATGGCCACAGTGACCCTTTTCCGGGCAAGAACCACGGACTCGGACAGAGTGGCTGTACAAATCACAGAGTGGCTGTACAAATCACAGAGTGGCTGTACAAACCACAGAGTGGTTGTAAAAAAGCGTGGCTCAAGTGTCTCGGCAGAGAGGTCGCGGTACAATTGAGAGTGCCGAGCGGTCTCATCATCATCAACTGGTGTGCAATAAACATCTTGGAAAACATGTTGATTTGAAAGAATACTGTTACATTGGTGACCACAGATGAGGCGCTAGCTGTCCAAAGTCGGGACCCAGGGTGGACCACTCATCTATGCATCAGTTGGGGACGTCTCTGCACTGCTGACCTGTCTCCACTCGGGATAATCTCCTGCAGGCCCCACTATGGACTGGACTCTCACACTATTATGTTAGATCCACTATGGACTGGACTCTCACTATTATGTTAGATCCACTATGGGCTGGACTCTCACACTATTATGTTAGATCCACTATGGACTGGACTCTCACTATTATGTTAGATCCATTATGGACTGGACTCTCACTATTATGTTAGATCCACTATGGACTGGACTCTCACTATTATGTTAGATCCACTATGGACTGGACTCTCACACTATTATGTTAGATCCACTATGGACTGGACTCTCACACTATTATGTTAGATCCACTATGGACTGGACTCTCACTATTATGTTAGATCCACTATGGACTGGACTCTCACTATTATGTTAGATGCACTATGGACTGGACTCTCACTATTATGTTAGATCCACTATGGACTGGTCTCTCACACTATTATGTTAGATCCACTATGGATTGGACTCTCACACTATTATGTTAGATCCACTATGGACTGGACTCTCACTATTATGTTAGATCCACTATGGACTGGACTCTCACCAATTATGTTAGATCCACTATGGACTGGACTCTCACTATTATGTTAGATCCACTCTGGACTGGACTCTCACACTATTATGTCAGATCCACTATGGACTGGACTCTCACACTATTATGTTAGATCCACTATGGACTGGACTCTCACTATTATGTTAGATCCACTATGGACTGGACTCTCACTATTATGTTAGATCCACTCTGGACTGGACTCTCACACTATTATGTTAGATCCACTCTGGACTGGACTCTCACACTATTATGTTAGATCCACTATGGCCTGGACTCTCACACTATTATGTTAGATCCACTATGGACTGGACTCTCACTATTATGTTAGATCCACTATGGACTGGACTCTCACTATTATGTTAGATTTACTACGGACTGGACTCTCACAATAAAGGCTGGACTTCACCTTTGGCAGGACACTAGAAGGCAGGGGTGTCAAACGTACGACCTGAGAACAGGTTTAAGATGAGTTTGTTAAGTATCAAAATGAGCTACAATTTTTTTAACAAAAGACACTGCTGTTCTAAATGTGTCCACTGGATGTCGCAACAGCAATTCAAGTGTCACCCACCTTACGTCTGACACTGTTGAAAGATAATGTGTCAGCTGACATTAAACGCCCCCCTGGATTGGCTGCCGGTACTCCGCAGAAAAGAAGAAACCGGTGCAGGCGCAAGCAATCTGCTGTTCTGTTTAGACTGGCAGCAGATGGCGGCAGACAACCTTCTTTTATTCTAAATGATCTACAAACCGGGCTTCACGGTGGCAGAGGGGTTAGTGCGTCTGCCTCACAATACGAAGTTCCTGCAGTCCTGGGTTCAAATCCAGGCTCGGGATCTTTCTGTGTGGAGTTTGCATGTTCTCCCCGTGAATGCGTGGGTTCCCTCCGGGTACTCCGGCTTCCTCCCACTTCCAAAGACATGCACCTGGGGATAGGTTGATTGGCAACACTAAATTGGCCCTAGTGTGTGAATGTGAGTGTGAATGTTGTCTGTCTGTCTGTGTTGGCCCTGCGATGAGGTGGCGACTTGTCCAGGGTGTACCCTGCCTTCCGCCCGATTGTAGCTGAGATAGGCGCCAGCGCCCCCCGCGACCCCGAAAGGGAATAAGCGGTAGAAAATGGATGGATGGATGGATGGATCTACAAACCCTGTTTCCATATGAGTTGGGAAATTGTGTTAGATGTAAATATAAACAGAATACAATGATTTGCAAATCCTTTTCAACCCATATTCAGTTGAATATGCTACAAAGACAACATATTTGATGTTCAAACTCATAAACAGTTTTTTTTTGTTGCAAATAATCATTAACTTTAGAATTTGATGCCAGCAACACGTGACAAAGAAGTTGGGAAAGGTGGCAATAAATACTGATAAAGTTGAAGAATGCTCATCAAACACTTATTTGGAAAATCCCACAGGTGTGCAGGCTAATTGGGAACAGGTGGGTGCCATGATTGGGTATAAAAACAGCTTCCATGAAATGCTAAGTAATTCACAAACAAGGATGGGGTGAGGGTCACCACTTTGTAAGCAAATTGTCAAACAGTTTTAGAACATTTCTCAACGAGCTATTGCAAGGAATTTAGGGATTTTACCATCTACGGTCTGTAATATCATCAAAAAGTTCAGAGAATCTGGAGAAATCACTGCACGTAAGCGATGATATTACGGACCTTTGATCCCTCAGGCGGTACTGCATTAAAAACCGACATCAGTGTGTAAAAGACATCACCACATGGGCTCAGGAACACTTCATAAAACCACTGTCAGTAACTACAGTTGGTCGCTACATCTGTAAGTGCAAGTTAAAACTGTACTGTGCAAAGCAAAACCCATTTATCAACAATATCCTGAAACGCAGCCGTCTTGGCTGGGCCCGAGCTCACCTAAGATGGACTGATGCAAAGTGGAAAGGTGTTCTGTGGTCTGACGAGTCCACATCTCAAATTATATTTGGAAACTGTGGACGTGGTGTCCTCCAGAACAAAGAGGAAAATAACCATCCGGATTGTTATCAAAGCATAGTGTAAAAGTCAGCATGTGTGATGGTATGGGGGTGTATTAGTGCCCAAGGCATGGGTAACTTACACATCTGTGAAGGCACCATTATGCTGAAAGGTTCATACAGGTTTTGAACAACATATGTTGTCATCCAAGCAACATTATCATGGACGCCCCTGCTTATTTACGCAAGACAATGCCTAGCCACGTGTTACAACAGCGTGGTTTCGTAGTACAAGAGTGTGGGTACTAGACTGGCCTGCCTGCAGCCCGGACCTGTCTCCCATGGAAAATGTGTGGCGCATTATAAAGCGTAAAATACGACAGCGGAGACCTTGGATCATACTTGCCAACCCTCCCGGATTTTCCGGTAGACTCCCGAAATTCAGCGCCTCTCCCGAAAACCTCCCGGGACAAATTTTCTCTCAAAAATCTCCCGAAATTCAGGCGGAGCTGGAGGCCACGCCCCCTCCAGCTCCATGAGAACCTGACTCAATGTTGTGATCCTCTTAAACAGGACAATACTGCCATCTACTGTACATAGAACAGAATGTTTGTACCAAAAAGTTCTATTTTGGTTTCATCTGACCACTTGACATTCTCCCAATCCTCTGCTGTATCATCCATGTATCCATTTTGGTATGAACTCAACTGGTCGTGTTTGGAGGAAGAAGAATACTGAGTTGCATCCCAAGAACACCATACCTACTGTGAAGCATGGGCGTGGAAACATCATGCTTTGGGGCTGTTTTTCTGCTAAGGGGACAGGACGATTGATCCGTGTTAAGGAAAGAATGAATGGGGCCATGTATCGTGAGATTTTGAGCCAAAACCTCCTTCCATCAGTGAGAGCTTTGAATGGTTGACCAAATACTTATTTTCTACCATAATTTACAAATAAATTCTTTAAAATTCCTACAATGTGAATTCCTGGATTTTTTTTTCACATTCTGTCTCTCACAGTTGAAGTGCACCTATGATGAAAATTACAGACCTCTGTCATCATTTTAAGTGGGAAAACTTGCACAATCGCTGGCTGACTAAATACTTTTTTGCCCCATTGTATATATAGATATGAAATATATATGAAATACTCGAGTTGGTGAATTATACGCCACCCCTCTTAACTAGGCTCCCACCCCAAACACGCCTCCGCCCCACCCCCTACCACGCCCCTCAACCCCCACCCCCCACCTCCCGAAATCGGAGGTCTCAAGGTTGGCAAGTATGCCCCGGACTGTTGAAGGACTGAAGCTCTACATAAAACAAGAATGGGAAAGAATTCCACTTTCAAAGCTTCAACAATTAGTTTCTTCAGTTCCCAAACGTTTATTGAGTGTTGTTAAAAGAAAAGGTGATGTAACACAGTGGTGAACATGCCCTTTCCCAACTACTTTGGCACGGGTTGCAGCCATGAAATTCTAAGTTAATTATTATTTGCAAAAAAAAATAAAGTTTATGAGTTTGAACATCAAATATGTTGTCTTTGTAGCATATTCAACTGAATATGGCTTGAAAAGGATTTGCAAATCATTGTATTCTGTTTATATTTACATCCAACACAATTTCCCAACTCATATGGAAACGGGGTTTGTATTTAACGAAATAACGAAGCGGTAAGACGCTAATACTTAAGTCAACATGACCATCATCTTTGTAGCCCCTCAGTGGTCTAGTGGTTAGAGTGTCCGCCCTGAGATCGTTAGGTTGTGAGTTCAAATCCTGGATGAGTCATACCAAAGACTATAAAAATGGGACCCATTACCTCCCTGCTTGGCACTCAGCATTAAGGGTTGGAATTGGGGGTTAAATCACCATAAATGATTCCCAGGCGCGGCACCACTGCTGCTCACTGCTCCCCTCACCTCCCAGGGGGTGATCAAGGGTGATGGGTCAAATGCAGAGAATAATTTCGCCACATCTAGTGTGTGTGTGACAATCATTGCTACTTTAACTTTAGTTAGATGTTGACTGCACGATGTGCACCATGAACTCTATATTAAAAATTGTTTTGTATATTTGTTGTTTTTGCTGTTTGCTCACATTGGTTAAGTTTGTAGTGATGGTGCCTTGGTTTCAGCACTGGTGTCAATTAGATAATTGTTTTGCTTGTATCATTTTTGTAATGTTTGAATTATGATAAATGAATGTGTTGTGGCAGTTGCGGATGTCACCAATGCGGCGGTTTGAGGAACCTGCATGTAATAAACACCTATTTAAAGATCAACTGCTAACATGAATGCTAAACGGGAAGTGCTCGAAGTTTAATGGCTTGGCAAATACGCTTAGACAAAGTCTTAAGTTCATTGGGACGGCGTGGCGCAGTGGGAGAGTGGCCGTGCCAGCAACCTGAGGGTTCTTGGCTCAATCCCCACCTTCTACCAACCTGGTCACGTCCGTTGTGTCCTTGAGCAAGACACTTCACCCTTGCTCCTGATGGGTGCTGGTTAGCGCCTTGCATGGCAGCTCCCTCCATCAGTGTGTGAATGTGGAAGTAGTGTCAAAGCGCTTTGAGTACCTTGAAGGTAGAAAAGCTCTATCCAAGTATACTCCATGTACATTTACATTTACATGGTGTTTTTTGAAACTGCACCAATTTTTTCCTCAGAATTTTCAACTAACTTGAAGTGTTTTGCCAAGAGAATTAGTAATAAAATGCACATTTTCAGAATGTGCTCGTTCTATTTTTGGCCAAAGTAAGACAGAAAACAATCTGAGGTTGTCTTTATTTTTAAGTTGTTATGCCGTGATTTCGCCAGTCTGCCCCACGTTGGAATAGATTTGAGGACGGCGTGGCGCAGTGGAAGAGTGGCCGTGCGCAACCCGAGGGTCCCTGGTTCAAATCCCACCTAGTACCAACTTCGTCACGTCCGTTGTGTCCTGAGCAAGACACTTCACCCTTGCTCCTGATGGGTGCTGGTTAGCGCCTTGCATGGCAGCTCCCTCCATCAGTGTGTGAATGTGTGTGTGAATGTGGAAGTAGTGTCAAAGCGCTTTGAGTACCTTGAAGGTAGAAAAGCGCTATACAAGTACAACCCATTTATTTACCTGCAAGTGGTCCCTGAGCTAAAAGGAGTTTGACACCCCTGCTATAAGGAGACTAAATAACTCATAGGTGTCCAAGGTCTGCTCTAAGACAGCTTCCAACCAAAAAAGCCTCTAGACCACGTCTTGTCCCTCTTGGATGACCAAGGTCCTCATTTTTTCTAAAAGAGTGTAAGCCCAGAAACCCTGTGAAGGAAGTTGATCTGGCTGCGTCTTTTCCTTGTGGTTTTTCCCCAAAACTGGACCAAAACGAGCGTAGGAAGGAAATCCTGGGTAAACTGAGAGCATTGCATTGTGGGTCAGCTCTCTCTTCATCACTATCGTCCAATACAACATTGGTGTAAGACCCCACATTTACATGATACAATAATGTAAATCCAAGGAATCCGTTCTAGACATCCAAAAGTATCCCCACAAATATGTTACGCTCAATATTTTGGTCATAAGATAAGAGACGGTGTACACAAATTTCTGCAAAAATGTGGGTCAAACGAAAACCAGGGGTACCGCATGAAGTTGGACCTCACTCCGAACTGAAGTACACCTTTTACCACGCGTTTCTATGTACTCTGTAAAGTACTCTGTTCAGATGCGACGTCTTCAAAAAACTAAGTACATCGACATCTCTTTTCTCCGCAAAAGGTATGGCGATCAGCATGGCTCAGGGGGTAGAATGGTTGATCCCCGACCTGGCTGGATCCTCAGTGCCCCTGTGAGTGCTCCCCAAGGCTGCGAGATCGCCAGGTGAGTGTGGTCATAGTGACAAAGCGCTTTGAGTACCTTGAATATAGAAAATTGCTACACAAGTACAATCCATTTACCATTTGAAAAAGACAAAACATTTTTTTGGTTTC